>NC_142170.1:31597492-31897492 GCF_029865625.1 Vigna umbellata | reverse complement strand
GCCTTGATCATATGACACATGCAAGCAAGCGATTCAATCATAGAAACTTGGGCAAAATCATTCATGCTTTCAACGGAATATCAATCATTCACAACACAAACTCTGGAGCTCAAAACCTCACATACAAGCTAATTCAAAGTTCTAGATAATTCAGATAAACATCCTGCTCAGCATCATAATCACAATCATAACATCATGCATTTGTTCACACATCTATGAGCAATCACTTGCATATCAGCATCTTATGTACCATCTCAACATCAATCAATTATAAGAGCATCATCAAGCAATATTCATCACAACACAGTAAGCGCTTGTTTAACATCACGAGCCTGACACATGCATCTTCCATTGAAAGCATCATCAAGCAATCTTATCATAGTAACATCCATTAGTAGATGTTGTAGAGCATCCATCAGTACATGTTGTGCCATAGCAAGCTCATAACCAAATCACGAAATATAACTAAAATTTAAATTACATCACCAAAATAAAAAATCAAAGTTTTTAAATCACTGGGGTGCCTCCCAGGAAGCGCTCTTTTAACGTCCCTAGCTTGACTCAATAAAGCTAAAGTCCAATCTTCTATGTTGGTGTTCCTCTTGCTTTCTCACACCAACTCATCAACAACTTCTTGTCCACCTTTTTGACTCTTCTAGAATACGAAGCTTCAATCTCTATTATTCCATTCTCTTTTAACTCTTTCATAACCCATAACTTGTTCTTGAATCTCATCGGTGTGCCAAGTTTGAGTTGTTCATTCACCGAGTCATGATGAACCATCTTCCCTTTACCATCTTTTTCTTCCTCCTTAACATGTGACAAGAAACAATTTTTGCCTTTGTTGATCGGCTTAGCATCTTCAGGCCTAGTCATTAGTGCATCTTCATATGCACCTTTATGACTATTCTTCTTAACTTGAATCTTCTGTTCCACATTGAAGACATTAAATATCAGCTCCTCTTCTCGGTCTTTAAGTGTTATCATCCCATCATCCACATTGATGATTACCTTGGTCGTTTCCATGAATGGCCTCCCAAGAATAATAGGAATCTTCATGTCTTCCTCCATTTCCATTACCACAAAATCAACCAAGAATCTAAGTTTGTCTATGAAAACCACAACATCCTCCACCACACCATAAGGCTTTTTGGTAGATCCATCCGCCAATTGCAAATTAACCTCAGTGGGCTTCATTTTAAGACCATCAATCCTTTCAAGCACAGATACGGGCATCAAATTAATGCTTGACCCTAAATCAATTAGGGCTTTGCCTATCTTAACATTCCCTATGACGCAAGGAATAGTAAAACTTCCTGGATCTTTCACTTTTAGAGGAAGTGCCTTCTGCAAGATAACATTGCAATTGCCCTATACATCAATAGTTTCCTCATCTAAATATCTCTTCTTTTTGAGGACTTTCTTCATGTGCTTTGCATAAGCAGGAATTTGTTGTAGTGCTTCGGTCAAGGGCATAGTAATCTCCAATTGCTTGAAGATCTCCTTAAAACGCTCATATTGCTTCTCTTTATCAATTTTTTCACACTTCTTAGGGTAAGGAAGAATCTTTTCAATTTTGTCAAATTTTTTCTCTCCCCTCTTCTTTTCTTTCTCTTTTCTATCAACCTCACCTATTCTTTCTTCTTTTTCTTCTTTCAACTCAACTCTTTCTTTTCTCTCCTCTACTTTCTCATCACTTATACTCACAATAGCTTTACATTCTTCCTTAGGGTTAACCTCAGTATTAGCCCCAAATTGCTTCTAAACTTTATCCTCCAACTTCTTAGCCAGTTGGTCCACCTGCATCTCCAAATTCCTTATAGCAGCTTCAGTTCTCTTGTGGTTGGAGATAGTTACCTGCATAAATTGTTGAAAAGTTTCTTCAAGCTTTGAAGTTCTGTCAGATAATATTGATATTTGTTGTCATTGTGATTGTTGTTGCGATGGTTGATAACAGTTGAAAAAATGTTATTTTTATACTTAAAATTGACTTCAATTACAACCTTTATGACTTAGAAATTAGCTTGAACTCATGATTTTGTTGAATTGTTGGAAATAAGAGAGTTGGACAGGTTTTATACTTGATTTTCTTATTTTTGCAGGTTTTGAGATGAAATTGATGAAAGAAGTGAAAAGGGATAGAGATGGAATCAGAAAAGGACACAAAAAGTGCAAAAGAAGAGAAACCACAAGTACCACTCAGCGCAAACTACCACTGAGCAGCACTCTCAAAGACCCGTTGGCACCGTTGATGGGAGAAATGCTGCTGAGACAGTTTTATGGGCTTGGGCCTAATTTTCTGTATTGTTTAGAATAATATATAAGCTTTAGAACGTCCTAGGGTTTGGATCTTTGGCTGGATCGAAGCAGAAACACACTTTTCACCCCTTGGCGGTAGAATTGGAGATGATGACTACTCTCCTCTTCTCTTTCTCGGGTTTGTCTATCTCTTCCATTCTTTCATTCCATTGTTCATCTAGTTCTTCCATGATGATGGAGAACTAAACTTATTTTGTTGTTGGGGAATCAATGTAAATCCTTAGAAACTCTCTTGTATGGAATTTGTTCTTCAAGATCATTTTTATGATACATGCTTTATTTCATTAATTGTTAGAGATATTCTCCTTTGCTCAAATGCTTATGATATTTTATTCATGTATGGCATAAATCTTATGATTTGTAAGTATCAGGAGATTTCGTACCCCTAGGGTTGGACGATTTAGGGATGTGACAGCTCTCCTCTTCTCTCCCTAGGATTGTTATTGAGAGATATCTTACAAATCACGATCTGGGGAATTCTTCCAACAGTATATTACAAACCTAGACATAGGAGTATGATAGTTGGTTGCCTTTAAGCTTCTGTTCACTATAATGCATGATTAATTGCTAGGGAGCCAAGACATTGTAAACTAGTGATTATGATTAGGCTTTCTTTGCCGAGACATCGGGTTTAACGTAATTTATAAAGTGGCATTAACATTAATGAAAAGAATGATGAATTCCTAAATACAAGAGAGTGGATAGGGTGATATTGATAAACTCGAACAACATATTCATCCATATATTTCAACTCACGTGTTTTGTTTCTTCTTGCCCATTGATCATCACATGCATACATATTTACTTTTCAGTCTTTTGCATTTGAAACTTACAACAATTTGTTCACAAGTCTTAATTAATCAATAAATCACATAAATGTCTAGGCCGTGAGTCCTTTAGGAGAACGATAATTGTTCTTACCAGGTTTATTACTTGATACGATTCGGTTAACAAGTTTTTGACTCTGTTTTTGGGGATTAAAGATTTGTTGATCAGTGGTTTATTAAATTGTCCTTCTTGCCCAAATTGCACAAATTGACCTTGACCTATACTTAAGTGAGGTTTCCACCCTTGATTGAAATTACCTTTGCGGAATTGATTGCCCATATAATTGACGTCTTCTTGGGTCTCCACTGGAAAAGCACATTAACCATTGATATGATCACCACCACATAGTTCATAGAGTTTCAGTTGAACCTGTGAAAAATTCTGCATTTGAGAGAGTTTCTTTGTCAAATTCTCCAATTGTTGAGTGATAATTCTATTTTGTGCAAGCAAAGCGTCATGAGATTGTAACTGTAAGACTCCCTTTTGCTGAGATGGAGCTCCTCTTTCACTATGCATTTCATTGTCATTTGTAGGCTTATTGTCAACTAATTCATAAGCTTCCTCTAGAGTCTTACACTTGATATTACCTCCAGCTGAGGCATCTAGCATCAATTTGGTTTGTGAGCCAAGACCTCCAAGGAAAAGAGTTACTATCATTGCTTCGTCAAAGCCATGTGTGGGCGTCTTTCTCAACAAGCTTTTATCCCACGCTTGACCTAACGTCTCCTCCATGCCCTGCGTGAAAGAAGAAATTTCCTGTTTACTGATAACAATTGAAAAACTGTTATTTTCATGCTTAAAATTGATACTAAAAGCAACCTTTAACACTTAGAAACTAGCTTGAAATCATGCTTTTGTTCATATTTTCATAAATAAGAGAGCTGGACAGGTTTATGCTTGATTTCAGTGTTTTTGTGCAGGTCTTAAGGTGAATTTAGTGAAAGAAGTGAAGAAGGAGAGAGATGGAATCAGAAAAGACATCAAAAAGTGCAAAAGGAGAAGCCGCAACTGCCGCTCTGCGGCAGTTTACCGCTGAGCGGCACTCAGAAGCTCGCGTTGGATCCGCTGAGGGGCAAAATGGCCGCTGAGGGGAAGAAACCAACTCACGCACTTACTGCTGAGCGGCACTTTACCGCTGAGCGACACACTTATGGGCTTGGGCCTAAATTTTCTGTAATTTTAGAATAGTATATAAGCTTTAGGACGTCATAGGGTTTGTATCTTTGGCAGAAACGAAGCAAACACTCTCTTCTCCACCCCTTTGAAGGAGGATCTTGGATGCTCAAGCTACCTCTTCACCTTTCTAGGGTTTTATCTTTCATTCTTCCATTATTATTCATCTAGTTTCACCATGAATATGGTGAACTAAACCTTGTATTGTTGTTGGGGAATCAATGTAGTCTTGTGAAACTCTCATATATGGAATTTGTTTTTACATCTTACATTTAAGACCTATGCTTTCTTTCATCATTAGTTAGGGTTTTTCCTCTTTTCTCAATGCTTGCTTTGTTTAACTTATTCAATGCATGATTATTGATTTTGTCGACACGGGAACGTACGGGGAAATCTAAATCCGGGGAATTTCTCCCAATAGTTTATTGGTTGCCGTTAAGCTCCTGCACTTAAGAACTAATTACTAGGAATGCTAGGAATTGTATGAACTCGTAATTAAGGATAGGCCTTCTTGCAAGGTGAATTAGAGAGTGGCATTAACTAATGATGAAAAGAATGTTGAATTCCTAAAGTATATGAGAGTGGATAAGATGAAATTGATAACCCCAACAACATACTCATCCATATATTCTATTGAAGTGTTTGTATTTTGTTTTAGCCATTGATCACATTCATGCATACATGTTTATTTTCTGTCTTTTGCATTTAAACCTATAATCAATTGTTCTCAAGTCTCAAATAATCAACAAATCACATAACTAAGCTAGGCCGTGAGTCCTTTGGGAGAACGATACTTGGTCTTACCGAGTTTATTACTTGAAACGATTCGGTCACACTTGCCGATTGTTAAACAAGTTTGTGGCGCCGTATTTCGGTGTTCATAAATTTGTCATCAAGTTTTTGGCGCCGCTGCCCGGGACTCGTGGTTGAACTAGTTAATTTGTGTGATTATTGATTATCTTTGACTTTAATTTTGAAATTCTATTTTTATTTTTTCTATTTTTATTTTTTTGGTTTTTATTTTATTTTATTTTATTTTATTTTATTCTCTGAATCTTATATCTTCTCTTATATCTTTTTGTGCTAACCAATTTTCTAGGGTTTTGTTTTTGTGTATGCAGGAGGCAATTCAAACTAGTAGCAAGAAAACTGCAGAACCTCTTCTTGAAGGTTTAGACGAGAGTAGACGGAGGAGAAGAATCCGAACATCTAGAGAACTTTTCCCTCCTCCAGAAACTCTGTTGCAACCATCACCACAAGGTTCTGACCACAGCACAGAAAATATGGAGAACAATAATATCAGAAGAACTCTTGCTGATTACACCAATACAGCTGCTGATGGAATCGTACTTGACGTAGTCCTTCTTTCGTATTTTTACTTTTTATAGTTTAGCTCTTAAAGAGCATGGGTTACTATAAATACCCAGCTCCTCTATTGTATTGTTACTTTTGAGATTAATGAGAATTAAATTTTCTGAAATAGAAACAATTCTCTCTTGAAAGTCATGCTAGAGAGTCCAAAGACTCCCTCTAGCCACCTTCCAAGCACCTCTCTCACTTTCACTTCCTTTCCACCGTGCTTCTCTCTCATCACACATCATCACCGTTACTTCAATCTGTTCGTCCGCGCTCCTTAGCCACGCGTCTTCCTTTCTCTCGCGCAAAGCCTCGCCACACCTTCCTTTCATTGCCACCTCCTTCATTTGCATTGAATCTCTCGCACATCAGAGAGGATTCTTCATTTGCGCAACACATTTCTCTTCACAGAACCATACTCCTTCGCGTCCCCTGCCTATCGAAGCCTCGCGAGATTCCATTTCTCGTTTCAACCCCAACTTGCACCTTAAGGTAATCTCGCTACAAACCCTAGCTTTATTCATCTCATCTCCAGATCTCTGCTTCCTCTCTATTTTTCGAGTAAAACACCTCTTCCTTAGGTTTCCTTCGATTTCACCGATTGAAACAATATTTTCCACAATTTCCACCGATCAAACCTTGTTTCCCGATTCAATCCATTTTCCACCGTTCAATCTTCATTTTGAACCGATTAATCGGTTAATATTGGGTTTCCTTCCATTTCTAGGAATTCTATCGAATTTAACCCTCTATTTTTCTTGTTCTTCTTCGAGTTTTTGTTTTTCTCCGCTGCGTTCACATCTAGAGGAAGCTTCGAAGGACTCCGCGTCGCGTCGTCGGCCTCTCCTCCGGCGTTCGTCCATCAAGTGGTATCAGAGCTCGGTTCGAGCACGCTTCAAAGGTAAGTTGCTCGCGTCTCTATCTTCAAATTTTTTTTCTTCCTTTCCCGTTGTTTTCGCTTGAATCCGAGTTGAGATGTTTCGATTCGGTCTTGGCCGATTCATATTTTGTTCATTTGATTCGCGTTCTGTTTCATGTCATCGTCTGATAGTTTCATCTCTTTTTGATTTTTTGCGTTTTGTTTCGTTCAATTTTTGATTTGTTCATCATTTTCTATTACTGTCTTGTGATCTGGTTTGTGTCTTCATTGAATCAATTCCAGGTGTTTTCTAGTTTGATGTTGAACTCATTTTCTGATTTTGTGCTTGTCTGTGCCTTGAGTCAATGTTTTTTTTTATCATTTTATTCGGTGAATCCAATTTGTTTGAGTCTTTTAATTTGAAAATCACATTTCTGTCATGTTCTAGTCTTGTGCTTTGTTTTAATTGTCAATTTAATTCGAGTTTAACTAGCTGATGCTTGTGTTTTGTGATTCATTTGTGTTGCTTGCACTGAGTAAGTTCCTTTCACCTTAAATAAGCTATGATATTTGGATAAATGAGCTTGGTGACAGATTTCAGTGGTGGAGATAATGAATCTCATGTTCTTGAATCTGTTTAATGATAGCTTTGCTTGGTTTCTGCCTAATCAGTAACAAGTGCATACCAAGTGAGCAATGAAAGGCTCAGCCTAGCTCAGTTGCACATTGATTAATTAGCATATTTGTTATTTGGCCAGCTACACCGAACTGGTTTTTCTTTGCAGAGTCTGTGAGTCATTCATACTTGGTTTTAAATTCTTTGCCAAGTTCTGATTCAAATTTTTCCAGTATTGTCTTTGTTTCGTTGGCATCAATTGTAGTAAATGATTATGCATAATTGCATTAAAATTGTTTACAACAGTGATTGAACTAAGTTTGATCTACTGAGTTTGTGATCCATAGTGTGCTTCACTGTTTTCACTTTGCTATTAATTCTGCAATTGAGAATACATTTTGGTCACTCAAGGAAGCCTAAACCAGTAGTATTTGAAACTATAATTGTAGTTGAGAGTGATTAGTCTCTTGTTTTCCTTTGGATATTTTCTTTGCGTTGAACCATGTTCATTTTCCTTTGACAAAAAAAATCTGATTAAGTTGAAAACTGATTAAGTGATCTGTTGTGAACTGTGACTGAAAATAGCAAGTTCTAAAGTGTTATCCAACTCAGATTTGGCTATCAAATTGTGATAAAAAAATAAAAAAAAAAAGCAAGGAGAACTGGTGCATATCACAATAGTGTTCACTGTTTCAGTAAACTATCTCTGCCAAAATCAGATATAACTTTCTTCAATTATAACTGGTTCAACTTAAGTCCTTTTCTTTTTTTTATTGTTTTTAAAATTTGTTCTAGTTCTATTCCTTAGGTTCTATTTGCTGTGCTTACTTTGATCAAAAGCTTTGTTCTTGCTTGTCATTGTTGAATGTTCTGGTTTTGTCTCAATGCAAGTGTAAACTCTGATCTGCTATTCATAATTGAGCTTTTGTTGCTTTCATAATCTGATCTAGAGTTGATCTTGAGTCAGTTCTCTGTTGTGCTGTTAGTTTCATTATCTGGTGCTTACATTGTTTTGTGGCTGTCCTGTTCTGTTCTGCATATCACTTTGCCTTGCCTAGCCTTTGCCTATTTGAGAAGTTGTTACTCTATGGTTTCTGGAATTTGAAAGAAGGTTTGTGTGCTTGGTAGCATCTTAGGTGGTGGTGGTCTGGAAGACTCTCCAGCTTTGTACTGCCAAGGGAGAATCTCCCTTCCAAACCTTGCTATTTTTTTTTAAGTGCTTTGAGCTTCCAGAGAGACCTATTTTTTTTTTGTGAGCTTTGTGTGGCTACATCTAAAGCCAAATATCCTTGTTGAGAGTGTGTTCTTACTTCAGTTCTAAATCTGAATTGTGCTTACCAATTAGATTTGTGCAGTTTTTGTTTTGATTGCCATTTATAGCTGGTGTTTGAATTACAAAAAGCTGCAACAGTACAAAAGCTGAACAAGGAGTCTCATGACACGTGAACTAAATGGGCTTTGGAAGTGCAGACCAGAACCTTTACTGATGCAGTTGTAGAAGTTCAACAGAGTATAGCTTGAGCAACCAGTAGCAGCCATCTGAACTGAAGGGAGTTTTTTTCACCTTAAATTGCATTTGTTTTGGTTGAACTATTCTTGCTATAACTTATCTTTGACTAGCATAATTTCAAGTGTTGAATCTGGTATGACAGTTTTTTGTGCACTAGGATTAGCCAATCTGAATTCTAAATTGGAATTATTCTGCATTGCATTGGATTGGTCAGGTTTTGATTAGTCTGGATGGTTGTTTAATCAGCTTTGATTTACACCTATTTGCATCTGGTTTAATATCCATTTCCATTTGTACCTTGCTGAAATTTGGTGTGAAATTTTAGTGTGCAGAGCTGATCTGTTTGGGAGTTTAGTTGGAATTACATAGCTAAAAGTAGTCTTGTAAATAGGGAAATTGATTAGCTTACCTAATTCTAGTTTGGTTAGCTATTTCTAAATTTCATTTGACATTGATTTGCATTGTGTACTCTACTGAACTAGTTGTGAATTTTCTGTGTAGTTTTGGAAAAGCCATACTGCTTGTACTGTAGCAGATTGTAAATTGTGAGCTAAATCCAGTACTGTAGCAGATTGTAAATTGTGAGCTAAATCCGTGAGACAAGTAGCATTTGCATCTTGATGTGCAGTTTTGAAGGGAGTTTCTTCTACCTTCACTTACTTTTGTTGTGATTGAACTGCTCTTGTTATGGGTTGTAGTTGCTTGCAATTTGTGATCTATTGATTTTGGAATGAATTGTTTGTGCAGATTTCAGTTGAAGAGAAATATATATATAGCTAGTGCAGCGTCTTGCAATTTGAGAGCAAAAGCAATTCTATTAGCTGCCAGGATCAACAAGTGCACACGTGAAGGCCAGAGAATAAAAGGGAAGTTCTTACTGTTATGTGTTTTCATTGTGCAATTTGTCTAACTAAGGAAATTTTGATTGCAGCTCTGTGCATTTAATTTTGTAGGATTGAACTGGCCTGGAAAATTCAAGACAATTGATTCCAGAAGCAACAAAGTTGAACCAAGACTAAGATGTCAAGAAGCCAGATTGGGCACGTGGTTTTCCTGCAGTATGAACAGGACCGTAGCATAGGATTCTTGCTTTTGTAATTGTTTTTTTTTCTTCAATTTCTTTGTAATAGGTTTGTGTTAGCCTACTGGTTGCTTTAGCTTTTGTTTTGTAAAAGGGCCTTTTATAAAGTCCAAGTGCTTTGGAAGAGTCCTTGGTGCTCTTTCAAACTCTTGGCAACTTTAACTTGCTTTAATTTTAGCATAGTTAGACAGGTGAGTGTGTCTTGTTAGCCAAAGCAACAAGCCTCACCATAGGAGTAGACTTTAATATTGATTTGTTTTGTGTTTTACATTTAGGGGTGATTTAGGCTAAAAGGGATTAAACTCTAAGCCTTTTCACATTAGAGTCCGAAGAGTTTAGTCTTTTAGTGTTTAATTGTTTGTGATTGTTTGAGTTGTGTACTTTGTTTCTAAAGGTGATTTTAGTTTAACGGGTAATTAGTTAGTAGCCTAAGACATTTCTGGCAAGGCAAGACTTGGTACTTAAGCAGCTCTTTAGCTCACCTCTCTTACCTGGGACTTGTCTAAGTGAAAGTTTTGAACCCTTTAAATTAAGAAAACTTTTAAAAACAAAGATGTCTTCTTATGGTTCATATAGGTCTTCTAGGTTAGATAATATTGATGAAATGTTTAAACAAGCTAGGAATCTTCCATCCTTTGGTGAAGACATAGGTGCATTAACATACCTAGCTTGGGAAAAAGAAATTGATAAAATAAATCCTTGGTTTTATGAAGAGAGTGAATATTATGTTCTTAGTATATATCTCTCTAAGTTAGAAGAGCATGCAAGAGAGTGGTGGAATGAAAGACAATATCATGTTAGGAAAGGTAGAAAGTCCTCCATACGTGATTGGCATGATTTAAAAGCTTGCATGAGAAGAAAGTTTGTGCCTTCAAGCATTAAAAGAAACCTAGAACTAATTAGGGATTGCATTGATGATGGAAAATTATTTCTTGAGCGTTTAAATGATCATGGGTTTCTTCGTAGAGAATTAGAATTTGGGACAAGACTTAAAGAGATCAAGGATAAGAAAAAAGAAAGAGAGATTGAGAGAAAAGAAAAGAAAGAAAGGAAAGAAAAAGAGAAGAGAGAGAGAGAAGAAATAGAGAAAAGAGAAGAGAGAAGAAGAGAGGAATTAAGAAGAGAAGAAGAGAGAAGAAGAGAAGAAGAAAAGGAAGAAAGAGAAGCAAATAAAAGAAAAGAAAAAGAGAGAAAAGAAAAAGAGAGAAAAGAAGAAGAAAAGAGAGAAAGGAAAGAAAGAGAGAAGAAAGAAAAGGATAAATTGTTACTGATGACAAATCCTATTCTTTCAAAGACCATGAAACTTAAAAGGGAAGGTTTCCAAACCTTTAATTCTTTTTCAATAATTGATTACTTTTTAATTTTTGACTTCTCTTTCAAACCAATTGTCATGAAAACATTTTTCAAAATATGACAATTCAAATTTTGAGTTATTGTTATCTTTAAGAAAACAATTAACTCAAGATAAAATTGAATTTGGACTTCTAAAATTTTCAAAGATTACTAATCAAAGTATTAGAACTTCTTATTCTCTTGTTTTTAAAGAAAAATTCTTTCTTGGATTGATATTAACCGAAGATATATTTGATGTGTATTGCAGATTCGTGTTTGATCCAGGAGGAAGAAAACTAGATCTAAAAGAATAAGGCCACTCCAAGATGGCCATGCTCCCAAAGATTGTGTGGAGCTTCTTCATAAGGCGATTGTCAGATTTGAGGACAAATCTTTTCTTTAAGAGGGAGGGTATGATGGAATCGTACTTGACGTAGTCCTCCTTTCGTATTTTTACTTTTTATAGTTTAGCTCTTAAGGAGCATGGGTTACTATAAATACCCAGCTCCTCTATTGTATTGTTACTTTTGAGATTAATGAGAATTAAATTTTCTGAAATAGAAACAATTCTCTCTTGAAAGTCATGCTAGAGAGTCCAAAGACTCCCTCTAGCCACCTTCCAAGCACCTCTCTCACTTTCACTTCCTTTCCACCGTGCTTCTCTCTCATCACACATCATCACCGTTACTTCAATCTGCTCATCCGCGCTCCTTAGCCACGCGTCTTCCTTTCTCTCGCGCAAAGCCTCGCCACACCTTCCTTTCATTGCCACCTACTTCATTTGCATTGAATCTCTCGCGCATCAGAGAGGATTCTTCATTTGCGCTACACATTTCTCTTCACAGAACCATACTCCTTTGCGTCCCCTGCCTATCGAAGCCTCGCGAGATTCCATTTCTCGTTTCAACCCCAACTTGCACCTTAAGGTAATCTCGCTACAAACCCTAGCTTCATTCATCTCATCTCCAGATTTCTGCTTCCTCTCTATTTTTCGAGTAAAACACCTCTTCCTTAGGTTTCCTTCGATTTCACCGATTGAAACAATATTTTCCACAATTTCCACCGATCAAACCTTGTTTCCCGATTCAATCCATTTTCCACCGTTCAATCTTCATTTTGAACCGATTAATCGGTTCATATTGGGTTTCCTTCCATTTCTAGGGTTTCTATCGAATTTAACCCTCTATTTTTCTTGTTCTTCTTCGAGTTTTTGTTCTTCTCCGCTGCGTTAACATCTGGAGGAAGCTTCGAAGGAGTCCGCGTCGCGTCGTCGGCCTCTCCTCCGGCGTTCGTCCATCAGCTGGACCTTAGCACTTTAACAGCATAGCTAGACCAAGAGTCAATGCAGCTAATATGGATGTCAAACCAACGTTAATCCAACTGGTGAAAAGCAATCAATTCAATGGGTTATCTCACGAAAGCCCATATGAGCACCTCACTACATTTAATGAGATCTGCAACACAGTGAAAATAAATGGGGTGCCAGATGAAGCGATCAAACTAAACAAAAACTAACAAAGAAAAATAAAAATATCCCCCAATAGACCACACTTAAACTACACAGTGTCCTCAATGTGTCACAAACAATAAGATCAGAAATCAGAACAGTGAACAAATCATGGACAAGTGCAATAAAAGTACGGAAAGGGGGAGAAGAGAGAAAGAAAACTCCCCTGGTCATGGTGGCAGTTGCCAATTTTGGACTTTCAGGGAGATGTCTTCCACCACAGGATCCAGCCAGGAAGTTTTGAGGAAAAATTGCTTCATCCTCCATATTTGATCAAGCAGGGAAATGTCTTCCACAGCTGGATCTAAGAAGAAGTGATTGTTGATGAGTGGGTTCAGCAGGTGCCTATTGATCTTGAAGCTTTTGTCAGTGTCAGCACCTTTGTTGTCCACTGTGGGTGTTTGTTGATCAAATTCATTTGTACCTCCAGCAATAGGGTTAGTGCAATGTGGTTCCAAAGAAATGACATGCAGGGGTATAACACCCAATCCCAGTGTAACAGGCTGAACAACAGATAAACTCTCAGAACATGAATCAATTTCAAATTCAGAAACAATATCAACCACAGATTCAGATTCATGTTCAGTGCATGGAGAATAAACATACGAATTTGATATCAAAAATTGATTCTCATCATGCAGAGAGGGAGAATTAAAAACAGACTCATCAACAATACAATCACCAACATACCTATCAACAGCATAATCATCGACAGCATAGTCAAAATTAGGTATGTTTTCCTCCACTTCCCTAAAGATTGGAAAAGTGGTGGAAGATGAAAATTGTCTACCTGATTCAAAATTACTGCTTATACCTGCCTGGTCCTCAAGATCTTCAGCAGTCTCCTCAGGTGCAAGAGTGGGACCATCTGAAGGTGGGAAAGTATGTGGCGCAGTAGTAAGCTCATGACTCTTCTCCCCATCTTCTATATTGATGCCACTATCATCATCATCTGGAATCTGAACAGTCTGAAATGGTAACTTTGAATCTTGAGACTGTTCCTCAGTGAGTTGAGTGGCCATCTGCCCTATCTGATCAGTCATACTCTGAATGGCAGCTCCTATTTCTTGCTGGAACTGCATGTTCTCTTGCTGAAACTGAAGGTTCTGCATGGTCATCTGCTCCAACAACTCCTGCAATGTAGGCTCAGAAGTAGAAGGCTGAGGAGCTATTTGAGCAGGAGCATCATATTGCTGACTTTGGTATTGCTGGACTGGTGGAGGCATGAAAGTACTCTGGAATGGTGGTTCTTGATATTGATGCTGTGGAGCATTATACGATCCCAAAGTAGGGTCATTCCATCCAAGACCGTTGCTGTAAGCATATTGCACAAGGGAAAATTTGCTCAGAAACTGATGCTCAAGATATCCCCAATCGGTAACGGATCTCAGAGGAAGAGAGTCTTTCCAATCCTTAGCTGCTCCTTGTAATGAATGCGGAAATGCGCTCAAGAAAATGTAATCAAGAGGGACATCTGGAGGCTTCATTGAAGAGCACATGATGTGGAGCTCCTCCAAATGTCTGTGTGGGCATTCTCCTGCAAAACCATGAAACTTAGGCAACAAATGTATCAGTCCAGGGGTGAGATCGCAATGAAGATCATCCTCCTTAAGTGAGACCGGCTCACAAAGCGCACTCTCAGAAATTAGAGGATGAGTCGTATTGTTCTCAACATAGAAATCAGCAGAATATGAATTACAATCAGAGTAACATGCAGAAGGAGAATCATAATCAGAGGCACTAGCAAAACAAGCAGTGTTCACGAAATCAAAATAGGTAGACATGGAAAAAGAAGAATACTAAAAATCACGAAACAAATAAAACACAACACATTTATACATGCAACACGCACACACAAAACAGAACATCACATCACATCACATCACAACACAAGACAAAACACAACACACACAAACACAACAAAAAGACCTAAGACTGAACCGTTGGTCCCCGGCAACGGCGCCATTTTGATGAGCGGGTCGCACCTCTCACAAAAGTTGTGCATAAAAGAATGCAGTACAGTACTAGGAAGTGACTCCTAGGTCGTCTCTCAAGGACCAAATTGGGTTTAGTCTCAGATCTAAACACGTAGTGGGGGGTTTTGAAATTGTTTTTGTGATTCGAAACAACTGAATTAAAACTGGAAATTAAACACAACTAAACATGATTGACGGTATTCCAGTGCATGAAAACATTAAACTGAACATTGCAATAAATAAATATCCAAACACAATTCAAGTTATAGAAATGCAACACTTAAGCTAAAACATTAAATGCAATATTGTAAGGTAAACATTAAAAGTAATGAATCTAAAGATGTGGATGCAACCCGTGAGCTTCCAAAATGAAAAACCTCATGAGCCCTTAAAAGTCGTGATCATGTGCGTGATTCAATGCTTCCAACCGTGACATGGTCCCTCCTAATAATGCTGGAATGCTACTCCAAATGAAATGTCCTTCTATTGCTAAACCCAAATGAATGCACCGTGTGCTTTTCAAAAGAAAATGAAAATGCTTCTCAATATCTATCATCAGACCGTGACATGTGATTCTAAAATGAAAAGAAGTGAATCCTCCTTCCGTGATGGACTTTGGAGTAAACCCTTATGACGTGACAGCAGCAGCTCTTCTCGGTGACACCCCTCCATTTGAATTAAAAAAAATATAAAATGAAATGTAGCTTTTTTTTTTCCTCTCAACGTGCTAGCATTGGAGCTCTCCATCAAAGACGTGGTGGCGTGACAGCGTGTGCTTTTCTTCCTCCCATCATCAACAGCGGGACGTGTCAGCAGCTACTTGAAGAGTTTTTTCAATCAATCACCGTTAGCATCTTCTGGAGAAAGAACACTCCTTTTTCCTGCTAGACAACAACCGAATGATGAATGACTAATGTGCACAAAAAAAAAGAAAATGCTCACGCCCCATTCTCTCTGACCGAGTGCTGCTGGACTTGACTTCCCACTAACTCCCACCTAACCATCTCTTCATTCTCAAAGCAATTTGGTGCAGCGTTGCAAAGGAAATCAACCACCCTAATACTAAATAAAAAAAATGCAAGGTGCTCTTCAAATGCTAGAGTTGACGTGACCACTCTTCATTCTTTAATGAAAGAAATATCATAGCATCAAGCATGGTACTTTTGCATTCAATGAGAAGAGAGAAAATGTTACTTCCAATTGAAAATGAGCATCCTTTTTCGTTCCAGTCAAGAAGTAAAGAAAGGCTTCAATCAAAGTGCATAAAAAATAAACAAAATGAAAATGCCAGAGTGTGCTTCTTCCATTCTGCAAATTGTAACAGTGTATTTGTTTACACTCCCAAGTTCTTCCATTCTCCCCAAAAAGCGTTCAAAAACCAAGAGCCGAAAAACTAGTAAAATCGTGGCCAAAACGCCTGTGACGGCTACCCTAAGGCCGTGTGGCTGTTTTTAATAATTGTGGGTCCACACAACAAAACCCTAGGTCCAAGTCTCTAATCTCTACTTTTGGGCCTAATCTACTTTACCAAAAATTGACCCAAATTGTAAGAGTTGATTCAAAAATTCTAAACTACTGAATTACAATGTAATTAATTCTAAAATGTCTGTGTGGAGAGTCTTGAATTTATTTGGCATTCTTCCTGATGTCCCAAAATGTATTTCCGAAATTTTCCTGCAATCCAAAATGCATTTAATCAGCTCAAATATTCCAAATTAATTAAAATAAAAATTTCCGATCAAATTGAGCACAATTAGGAAAAATGGGAAAATACTAGACAATTAAGTACAATTCCCTGGTTTATTTAAGTGCAATAAACTAAATATAATTCAAGAAATAACGACTCATCAAGCACCTCACTACATTTAATGAGATCTGCAACACAGTGAAAATAAATGGGGTGCCAGATGAAGCGATCAAACTTAGCTTGTTTCCTTTCTCATTAGGAGGCAATGCTAAGCATTGGTTAAATTCTTTTCCAGAGGGAAGCTTCACGGAGTGGGAAGCAGTGGTAACTAAGTTTCTAAACAAGTACTTCCCACAATCAAAGGTGAATAAAGGCAAGCAAGAGATTTCTTCATTCAGGCAGGGCATGGAAGAATCACTTGGTCATGCATGGGATAGGTATAAAAGCTTGTTAAGAAAAACACCCACGCATGGATTCAAAGAAGAGGAAGTAGTCCTAACTTTCCTTGGAGGTCTTGGTTCACAAACCAAGATTATGCTTGACGCCTCAGCAGGAGGAAACATCAAATGGAAAACTCCAGAGGAAGCTACAGAAATCATTGAAAATATGGCTACTAGTGACAACGAGTTCAACATTGAAAGAGGATATCTTAGTCAGAAGGAGTTGTTACAATCAAATGATGCTTTGCTTATTCAGAATAGAATTATCTCTCAACAGTTGGAAGAAGTAATTATGAAGCTTTCTCAAATACCACAAGAAATACAACAGGTCTCAATGGTTCAAGGGCAACAGCAAAAATGGCAAATGCAATCTACTTCATCTGAGAAGACAACAAAACTTGACGAGACTTTCCAACGATTCTTGAAGACGAATGCATCTTATTGTCAGAATGTGGATGCTGCATTTAAAAATATGGAGATCTATGTTGAGCGAATAGTTGACAAGATGAAACATGATAATCTCAGAAAGGAGTGTAAAACTGTTGTGACCAGAAGTGGTAAAGTGTTAGAGGAGAGAAAAAAAGAAAAAGAGGAGAAAGAAAATGAGAGTGAGAGTGAAAAAGAAACATGTGAGTGGAAAGAAAGTGTTGAGAGAGAGAGAAAGAAAAAAAGAAGAAGATGAGAGGAGAGAAAAAAAAGAGAGAGAAGAGAGAGAGGAGAGACAAAAAGAAAAAGAGGGTGAAAAGCCACTTCCTTATCCAAAGAGTTATTCAAGGAAGGAGAAAGAAAAGTAGTTGGAAAGATTCATGGAGTTGTTTAAGAAGCTGGAGATCACTATACCATTCTCTGAAGCATTGCAACAGATGCCAGCATATGAAAAGTTTTTGAAGGAACTTCTTACAAAGAAAAACAAGTACATTGAAAAGGAAACTATCAATGTACAGGGTAACTACAGTGCAATCATACAGAAACTACCTCCTAAACTTAAAGATCCAGGAAGCTTCACTATTCCATGCACCATAGGAGATTTGAAAGTTGGAAGAACATTGATTGATTTAGGAGCTAGAATTAATTTAATGCCGCTATCCATGTGTAGAACAATTCAGGGTTTGGAAATCAAACCAACCAGAATGGCTCTTCAACTGGCAGACAGGTCTCTTAAATATCCATATGGAGTGGTTGAAGATGTTCTAGTGAAGGTTGATAAATTTGTATTCCCAGTGGATTTTATTGTGATGGAGATGGAAGGAAATAGTGATGTTCCTCTTATTCTTGGGAGACCTTTTATGAAGACTGCTAGAGTTTTAATTGATGTAGAGAATGGTAAGCTTCAATTGAGAGTTGATGATGAAGAAGTCACTTTTGACGTATCCAAGGCCATGACATATCCAAATGATGACAAAGCATGTTTTCAATTTGATGAACTTGATGAAGTTTGTATGGTGCAAGAAAGGATGGTGCGGAATATTTCTCCATTAGAGAAAACTCTCATTGATGCATGTGAAGATTTAGATGAAGAAGAAGAGAAATTGATTGATGAATGTCTGATGGACTTGGAAACATTGAAAAAGAGTCCAGTGGAAGATCCAATATTTGAAATAATTGATAAGGAAGAACAAGTCAAAGCAAAGATGCCAGAATTAAAAAGATTGCCATCACATCTGAAATATGGTTTTCTAGAAGAAGATGGAACAAAGCCAGTCATCATTAATAACTCTTTATCTCTACAAGAAGAAGAGCAGTTGATAGAAATTCTGAAAGCCAACAAAGAAGCAATTGGGTGGTCAATATCGGATCTTAAAGGTATTAGCCCAACTTATTGCATGCACAAGATTTTTATGAAAGAAGATTATAAACCAATTGCTCAACCACAGAGAAGGTTAAATCTTGTAATGAAGGAGGTGGTTAGAAAAGAAGTGTTGAAATTGTTAGAAGCTGGTATCATCTATCCAATCTCTGATAGTGAATGGGTGAGTCCAGTACAGGTGGTTCCAAAGAAAGGTGGGATGACAGTAATTTATAATGATAAAAATGAACTTATTCCTACTCGTACAGTTACTGGCTGGCGTATGTGCATTGATTACAGGAAGCTGAATAAAGCTACTAGAAAGGATCATTTTCCTCTTCCTTTCATGGACCAGATGTTAGAAAGATTATCAGGTCAAGCTTTCTATTGTTTTCTAGATGGATATTCTGGATACAATCAAATTGTGATAGATCCAAAAGACCAAGAGAAGACGACTTTTACTTGTCCTTTTGGTATTTTTGCTTATAGAAAGATGCCATTTGGATTATGTAATGCTCCAGCTACATTTCAAAGGTGTATGCAGGCAATTTTTGCAGATCTCTTAGAAAAATGCATTGAAGTATTCATGGATGATTTCTCAGTTTTTGGAAATTCTTTCCAAAGATGTTTGGCTAATCTGAACATTGTTCTCAAAAGATGTGTTTAGGCAAATCTTGTTCTTAATTGGGAGAAATGTCATTTCATGGTAACTGAAGGAATTGTACTGGGGCATAAAATCTCTGCTAAAGGAATTGAGGTAGATAAAGCTAAAGTAGAAGTCATTGAGAAACTGCCTCCACCAACAAATGTAAGGGGGATTAGGAGTTTTCTTGGTCATGCTGGGTTTTATAGAAGATTCATCAAAGATTTCTCAAAAATTGCTAAACCATTGAGTAATCTTTTGATGAAGGATGCTCCTTTTGTGATGAATGAAGACTGTTTGAAAGCTTTTGACACATTGAAGAATAAATTAGTGTCAGCTCCAGTAATTGTAGCGCCAGATTGGAATCAAAATTTTGAATTAATGTGTGATGCAAGTGATTATGCAATA
Organism: Vigna umbellata; assembly: GCF_029865625.1. Lineage (NCBI taxonomy): Eukaryota > Viridiplantae > Streptophyta > Magnoliopsida > Fabales > Fabaceae > Vigna > Vigna umbellata. The sequence continues at coordinate 31,877,971 of NC_142170.1, read as the reverse complement.
GGAGTTGTTCTTGGCCAGCGAAAAGAACAAAAGTTTCATCTAATTTATTATGTTAGCAAAGTTCTGAATGATGCTCAACTGAAATATGCTACCACAGAAAAAGAATTCCTGGCTATTGTGTATGCTTTATAGAAATTTAGACCTTATCTTATTGGGTCTAAGGTGATTGTCTATACAGATCATGCAGCTATCAAATATTTGTTGACAAAGCCAGATTCTAAGCCACGTCTGATTAGATGGGTACTACTGTTGCAAGAATTTGATGTAGAAATCCGTGATAAGAAAGGAAGTGAGAACTTGATTGCTGATCATTTGTCACGGTTAGTCAACAATGAGGTCACTAGCAAGGAATCCGAAATCTGAGAGTCTTTTTCATATGAAACACTCATGTATATTCAGCAGAGGCCATGGTTTGCTGATATGGCTAATTTCAAAGCTGCAAGGGTCATGCCAGAAGACTTAACTTGGCAACAAAGAAAAAAGTTTTTGCATGATGCTAAGCAGTTTGTCTGGGATGATCCTTATTTGTTCAAGATTGGAGCAGATAATCCTCTGAGGAGATGTGTGACAAATGAAGAAGTAGAAGGAATTCTTTGGCATTGTCATGATTCACCTTATGGAGGACATTTTAATGGAGAAAGAACAACAGCAAAAGTCCTTCAATCAGGGTTTTATTGGCCAACCTTATTTAAAGATGCCCATAATCATGCTAGAAATTGTGATAAATGTCAAAGAGTAGGGACGATCACTAAACGTCATGAGATGCCTTTACAAGGCATTTTAGAGGTTGAGGTTTTTGATTGCTGGGGTATTGACTTTGTTGGACCCTTCCCTCCATCTTTCAACAATGAATATATTTTGGTAGCAGTGGATTATGTGAGTAAATGGGTGGAAGCATTAGCTTATCCTAAAAATGATGCTAGCATAGTAATTAAATTCTTGAAGAAGCAGATATTCTCACGTTTTGGCACTCCAAGAGTGCTGATTAGTGATGGAGGTTCTCATTTTTGCAATTATCAGCTAGAAAAAGTACTCAAACACTAGGGAGTGAAACATAAGGTAGCTGCACCTTATCATCCACAAACCAATGGACAAGCTGAGGTGTCTAACAGGGAAATAAAGAGGATCCTGGAAAAAACAGTGACTTCATCAAGAAAGGATTGGTCACTCAAATTGGATGATGCTCTTTGGGCTTATAGGACGGCAATGAAGACGCCTATGGGATTATCACCATTTCAATTAGTCTATGGGAAAGCATGTCATTTGCTAGTAGAATTGGAGCATAGAGCGTTGTGGGCTTTGAAATTCTTGAATTTTGATCCTTATGAAACTCAATGCACACGTAGAAGGCAGATTTTGGAGCTTGAAGAAATGCGATTACATGCATATGATTCATCCAAGGCTTACAAAGACAAGATCAAATTTTATCATGACAGGAAGTTGGTGAATAGAGTTTTCAATCCAGGACAACAGGTACTATTATTCAATTCAAGATTGAAGATATTCCTTGGGAAGCTGAAGTCAAAATGGTCAGGACCATTTGTGGTAAAAGAAGTGCATCCGCATGGAGCAATTGAAATATTTAATCCAGCTGCTGATGATCCACAGAAAAGTTGGGTGGTGAATGGTCAACGTCTCAAGCCCTATCTAGGGGGAGAGGTGCAACAATTGTCCACATTGATGCTGTTGGTTGATCCTTGAAAGTTTGGGTCAGGCTCGTGACGTTAAACAAGCGCTTACTGGGAGGCAACCCAGTGTTCTGTACGTATTTTTGATTTAGATTAGGGTTGATGTACTCTATTGGAAACCTGGTTTGTTATGATGGTTTGCTATTAACTGTGATTGTATGATAAGTAATGCTTGATGATGATTATTGATTGATTGATGTTGAGATAGATGTGCGCATTAAATGCTTATACAGGTGATTCACAAGCTTTGTGAACAAATGCAGGATATTATGATTGTGATTGTGAGATTAAGCAGGATGTGTATGTCAAATGTGAATGAGCTTATATGTGAGGTTTTGAGCCCTAGAGTTGTTATTGATTGAATGCTATTCCTGTGGAAACATGAATGATTTTGCCCAGGTTTTCTATGATTGAATCAATTGCTTTTTTTGCATCATATGATCAAGGCCGTTTGTTGGAACCCTTTTTATTGGCCAAATTCATGAAGTTAGCCCACTAAAAGAGAACACTTTGTGTTCTATCCTTTGAACCCTTAGCCTTGAACATAAATTGAAAACCCTTGTTGAAAAGCTTTACCTTGAGTTAAGTAGACAATCTTTTATGGTATTGTTAAATGTTCAAGTTTGGGGTTGTTGGGAAAGCATGAAAAAGAAAAAGGAAAAGCATTGAGCTAAAAGTTAAGAATAAGAATGTGAAAAGAAAAGAAAAAGAGAAAGAAAAGAAAAGAAAAAGCAAAGCTCAATGTAAAGGCAAGTTGGGAAAAATAAGAATAATTGTGTTGTTATGATTCTCTTAACTCAAGGATTTTGTGATCCAGAAAAACCAATTTTCTTGTTAGCCTAGCCACGTTATAAGCCATTGAAAAGTCCTTGTGATGATGCATGCTTGTGAATGTTTTTGATTGTGGTAAAATGAAAGGCAAAGTTGATTCATGTGACATTGTGATAGTGGAGTGAATGAGTGATTACCTCTTATACACTTGTGTGTGAGTGAAACACTTTACCTAGTGAGGAAATATTTCATGAGCACATGAACATCTATGCTTAATTGATTGATCATTCATGAAAAATAGCATTTGTTGAATATTAAATGACTTTGTGAACACTAAAGCATGTGCACATCTTAATTGAAATCTTGGTCATAAGTTTGATTGAACTCTTTACTTATCTTGAAAAGAAGATTTTTGAATGAGTGAACCATTATATGAATTGGTAGAAGATTGAGTTACATCTTGTTTGCTTGAGGACAAGAAAAGTTCTAAGTTTGGGGTTGTGATAACAGATGAAAAAATGTTATTTTCATGCTTAAAATTGATACTAAAAGCAACCTTTAACACTTAGAAACTAGATTGAAATCATGCTTTTATTCTTATTTTCAGAAATAAGAGAGCTGGACAGGTTTATGCTTGATTTCAGTGCTTTTGTGCAGGTTTTAAGGTGCATTTAGTGAAAGAAGTGAAGAAGGAGAGAGATGTAATCAGAAAAGACATCAAAAAGTGCAAAAGGAGAAGCCGTAACTGCCGCAACTGCCGCTCAGCGGCAGTTTACCGCTGAGCGGCACTCAGAAGCTCGCGTTAGATCCGCTGAGGGGCAAAATGGCCGCTGAGGGGAAGAAACCAACTCACGCACTTACCGCTGAGCGGCACTTTACCGCTGAGCGGCACACTTATGGGCTTGGGCCTAAATTTTCTGTAATTTTAGAATAGTATATAAGCTTTAGAACGTCGTAGGGTTTGTATCTTTGGCAGAAACGAAGCAAACACTCTCTTCTCCACCCCTTTGAAGGAGAATCTTGGATGCTCAGGCTACCTCTTCACCTTTCTAGGGTTTTATCTTTCATTCTTCCATTATTATTCATCTAGTTTCACCATGAATATGGTGAACTAAACCTTGTATTGTTGTTGGGGAATCAATGTAGTCTTGTGAAACTCTCATATATGGAATTTGTTTTTACATCTTACATTTAAGACCTATGCTTTCTTTCATCATTAGTTAGGGTTTTTCCTCTTTGCTCAATGTTTGCTTTTGTTTAACTCATTCAATGCATGATTATTGATTTTGTCGATACGGGAACGTACGGGGAAATCTAGATCCGGGGAATTTCTCCCAATAGTTTATTGGTTGCCGTTAAGCTCCGGCACTTAAGAACTAATTACTAGGAATGCTAGGAATTGTTTGAACTCGTAGTTAAGGATAGGCCTTCTTGCAAGGTGAATTAGAGAGTGGCATTAACTAATGATGAAAAGAATGTTGAATTCCTAAAGTATATGAGAGTGGATAAGATGAAATTGATAACCCCAACAACATACTCATCCATATATTCTATTGAAGTGTTTGTATTTTGTTTTAGCCATTGATCACATTCATGCATACATGTTTATTTTCTGTCTTTTGAATTTAAACCTATAATCAATTGTTCTCAAGTCTCAAATAATCAACAAATCACATAACTAAGCTAGGCCGTGAGTCCTTTGGGAGAACAATACTTGGTCTTACCGAGTTTATTACTTGAAACGATTCGGTCACACTTGCCGATTGTTAAACAAGTTTGTGGCGCCGTATTTCGGTGTTCATAAATTTGTCATCATTTACCTTTGTTGATTTTAGATTGTGGGAAGTATTTGTTCAAAAACTTTGCAACAACATCTTCTCATTCAATAAATCTATCTTCTGGGAAAGAATTCAACCATAACTTAGCATTGCCTCCAAATGAGAAAGGAAACAAACTAAGCTTTATAGCATCATCCAACACTCCATTTATCTTTACAGTGTTGCAAAACTCATTGAAAGTTGTCAGATGCTCATATGGATTTTCATGAGACAATTGGTTGCTCTTCACCAATTGTATCAATGCAAGCTTTACTTCCATGTTTGCAGCATTGACCCTCGGCCTTGCAATGTTATTAAAATGATGAGGGCCAACTACTATTCTCGGCAAAGAAAGCCTATCCTTAATTACTAGTTTACAATGTTTGCCTCCCTAGCAATTAATTCTAATTTATAAACGCACAAAAGCTTAAAGGAAACAAACCCTCATTTCCCTATGTCTAGGCAATACTGCTTTTGGGAGAGATTCCCCAGATCTAGATTTTCCCGTATGTGTTCATATCGACAAAATCAATTATCATGCTATGAATGAGTTAAATAAAGCAAGCATAGAGTATAGAGGAAAACCCCTAACAATTAGCGAACAAAGCATTTAAAATAAGAATCAATTCAATACATGAGAGTTTCAAAGGATTACATCATTTCCCCAACAACAATTGAAGTTTAGTTCACCATAGACATGGTGAAACTAGATGAATAATGGAAAACAATAGGATAGAAAAACCCTAAAAGATGAAGATAAGAGCTTCCACCTCCCAATCTGCATCCAAGAGAGTGTTTTTGTACCTCTTCTTTCAAAAGATACCAAGCCTAGGACGTCCAAATCCTTAAATAGAGCACAGAATAAGTCCAACCCCAAGAGACTGGCGCTCAACGCCCCAACTTAGGGCGCCCAGGTGGGACTTTGCAAGCATTTGCGCTCAGCACCCCTGGAAGGGCACCCAGGCGTGAGTTGCAGTATTAACTGGCGTTCAACGGCACAAAAAGGGCGCTCAGGCGCCAAGGCGAGACTTCAACACTGAGGGCCTCAAAAAGGGCGCCTAGGCGCCACCTGCGGTCCTTCTCTTTGATGATTTTCCAGCTTTTCCTGAGTTTCAGCTCCTTGATACTTTAACTCTTCTTCCGAACCATCCTAATTCCTGTGAAAACAAGGAAAACCAAGTGTAAAACCAATAATTCCACCTTCAACTCTCTTATTCTCATAACTAAAGCCAAAAGCATGATTTCAAGCTAGTTTCTAAGTCATAAAGGGTGTTTTTAATATCAAAATTAAGTATGGTATTTTCAAGCGTTATTACTAGGTTTCCCCGTATGTGTCCATATCACAAAAACCAATAATGATGCCATGAATGAGTTAAAGATAACAAGCATTGAGTGAAGAAGAATAAACCTAACAATTAATGAAAGAAGTATAAATCAATCATAATCAATTCAAAATACATGAGAGTTTAAGAGGTTACATCTTTCCCAACAACAAATAAGGTTTAGTTCTCCATTATCATGGAAAAACTAGATGAACAATGAAAAGAATGAATGAAAGAGATAGAAAAACCCTAGAAATAGAAGAGGAGAGTTGTAACATCCCTAAATCTACCCCCAAGGGGTGAAAAGTGTGTTTATGTGCTTAAGCCATCAAGAGATAGAATCCCTAGGACATCCAAGTCCTTAAATAAAACATAAAAATAACAGAAAAATGGGTCCAAGCCCACTTCGTTGGTGCTCAGCGCCCTAAGTGGGGCGCCTAGGCGTGGTACGGGTCAAATCTAGGGTGCTCAGGTGCCCTTCTGGGGCGCCCTTTTGGGGCACCCAGGCGCCTTGCACTACGCTAGCGCTTAGCCCCGCTCAAGGGCGCTCAGCCCTGGCGGTAGCATTCCAAAACTCACTTTTTTTGTTGCTTTGCTTGCTTTTATGGCTGATTCAGCTCCATACAGCTCTATATATTGTTGGAAATTCTTCCAGGCACATTATTAGCTACAAAATAAAGGGAATTTATTGATAAAATCATAAAGTATAAACTCTACTCACTTATTCACAAAACTAAAGCAAAAACATGAGTTCAATCATAGATAATGGTATTTTCAACTGTTATCATGGGGTCGGTTGGAATGAAAAGTATAAAGTGATGTTGAGGTAAGGTAATAATAGTATAAGAGATATGAGTAGAGAGTGTGGTTAATGTGAGTGTTACGTGAGAATCATGGAGTGGAGAGGAGAATGTGAAATGTGAGTGTTAATGGTGGAGAAAATGGTTGTTTAGATGGGTTATAAGTAATAGAAGAAGAATGTTGTTTGGAAAAGGATAAGAAAAAGAAGAGTGAGAGGCTGGTCTGTTGAGGTTGATAAAAGAGAAGATGAAAAGATAAAGTGGAGTGCGGCTTTGAGGGGGGGGGGGGTAATGATGATCATGTATGGGAGTTTACTTGCAGCATGTTATGACTGGAGTAGAATGTGGGTGTTGTTTTATGTTGGGTTTCGGTGTTTAAAATCAAGAAGGAGGAATAAAACAAGAAGAAAAGATGGAAAGTTGCATGGATGTTGGACTGCCATGTATGAAGTGAGTGAGTGGATGATTGGGAGGAAATAATGGGGAAATTACGTTTCAGTAAGATGTGGGTGGGTGTAAGGGAATGAGAGATTGAGTTTGAAAAGTGAAGATTGGTCTTGGTCTAGAATTTAAGAGAGGGTAGACCTGTGTGAAAGGTAGAGGGTCTTTGGGTTTTCTAAATGAGGAAATGTGAATGGATTATGTACCAAGAGTTAAAATGAAAGGTATTGAAGTTGTTGAGACTATTTATATTTTGATAATGGTGAGATAATCTTATGATTTGTGGGGGGATACATGATATTGTGAATATGGTAGGATTTGTGATGTGGATATGAAACTATGTTATTTCCTTGTACTGTGGTCGGTCATGGATGAACTTTTCGTACTGAGCTATGTTGGACTCTCGTTTAGAGATAGTGATTCGAGTGTCACTTTCCTCTATGGAGGGATGTGGATGTCTCACCCAAAATGACTTCGGCTCGTGTGAGTATAGTGCTCGGTGGGTGCGCCTAACCGAAGTTTTTACTCGTAATTCCTTGAGAAGTCAGGGATATATGTTGTTGCGATGGAAGACTACTCGAATTGCCCTGTTAGTGAGAATAGGTTCCTATTAGTGATAACAAGTTATGACGGCACAGTAGAAGGAAACGACATTGGTTCATGAATTAATTGGTTATGACGATTAAATATGTTGTATGGTTATATTACTCTATGTTTAATATGAATATGATATGTTGTTCATTATGATATTTCTGGTTGCTCACCCTTGCATGTTGTGGTTGTGGTTTCCGCCTACGATGATCGTACTTGTACGGGAGTAGATGACATTGCATATAGGACTGGAACAAAGTAGCTGACGCGAGAGTTGGGATCTTTTATTTCGGGGATGATTATTTATTCTACTTGAATGTTTTCAAACTTGGTACTTTTATTGTAAAAGAGATTATTTAATATTTTTGTTTGAAACAGACAACATGTATAATTATGTTTTGCTTCCGCATTTTAATCAAAGAAAGCTTGATTATCTTAAACAATTATTTTATAGAAAAGTTTTGAAAAAATTTTACACCATGACATCTCAAAAATCGGGGTGTTACAGTGAGGGTATTTTATTCTAATTTGAAGATAAGTGATGGAACACTCTACTCTAGAGTAAAGCGAGTAGACATAAAGCTAACAAATGAAGTGTGGATTGAGATAGCCAATCTCAAACTTGGAGGTGAGCAATGTCATCTGGGAATGGAAGATTTTCACAAGTTCACAGTATATCAAGATTGTTTAAGAAATCCAGATGAAGTGAGGGATTACTCTCACCACATAACAAACAAAATGAAGAAAGATGATCGTTTGTGTGCCTTCATCATCTCTTGGATTCTGATGCCAAAAGGAAGGAATCATGCACAGGCAACAACTGAGGACTTGTGCCTTCTGAAAGCTCTCAAAGAGAATATCCAAGTCAATTGGACAACTACTATATTTGAAAACATGCATAAAGTAACTAGGCTTGAATCTGCTAGCCTACCCTACTGTGTATTCATTTCTAACCTGTTGATTCATTTTGGTGTAGAGTGTGTAAATGAGTCTAGTGAATCCTATGGGAAAAGTAACTTGATTGATAAATCTGCATTACATCACATGGGACTCCAACACGGTCCAGAGGGTTGGATGTTTAAATTAATGTCGAATTTCATTAATATACGACGTTAACTTAACATCAAATTTTGTCAATATTTGACGTTAATCATTTTTTTTTGTTTTTTTAATTAATTTTGATCCTTTTTTACAACTCTATGAGATCTGAAAAGCAAAAAAACAACAAATTTCAGTGTTTGGTATTTTATAAAGCATGAACTATGAATGTGTAGTGTAGTATCAACAGCAAACAATAATAACCAACAACAAACAAGTTCAATCAAACAACGACAACAACAAACAAGTTCAACTAAACAAAAACAACAAACAAGTTCAATAAAAAAAACAATAAACAAGTTCAACAAATAAGTTCTTCAAAACGAAAACTAACCTTCAAAAGGTGGGTTCGTCAGAATAAAGTTTCGTCACATTAAGAGAGAAATCAGAATGCGCCTATGAGGGACAAAAGTGGGTATCGCGCGCTAAGATAAAGTGAATGAATTTTCAATCTTCCGCTCAAATTTTTATTGAATTCAGTAACCTTTTTACGTCAAATTTAAAAGTCATTTTACGTTTTATATCTTTTTACGTCGAATTACAATTCTAAACAACGTTTAATAATTGCATTTATTCACAAAAATGTCACCGCTCATTTTTAACATTGGTTATTCAATGGTTGAACGTTGAACGTGTGACGTTATATGCTGTTTTTGTACTAGTGAATGAAGAAAATGAAGAAGATGAAGAGAGTGAAGAGGAGAGTAAGGCAGATGAAAGTGGTGATGATGATGATGAATTGCTGATTTGTGACATGAAGAAAAATAAAAATACGAAAAGATTGTAGGCATAAGTAAAGTTGAATCTGAATCAGAATAGGGGTCTTAGTGCTCTAGATATGAAGTTTTTTTTTATGTTCCTGTTTGTCTTGTTTAAGGCTTTTTAAGCCATATCTTATTGTCTAGTTGTAATCATCTTTTAATATCAAATGAAATGAAATTATGCTTTTAGTAATCAATCAATGAACTGTGAATGGTGATTGGTTTGATTGAATCTGATTTTATCATTTGTATGATAGCAATTGAACTTTTCATGGTTACATCATTACAATTGCATATTCATAATTAATATGTGTTAGTGATTCTTTATCAGTTTTGTTGCATATGATCTAACACTTTATCTAGATGAGATGAAAGGATTATGCAGGTGATATTAGTTGATTGATTGTACACTGTGTTGAAAAGAAAATTCAATAATACTCTGTTGCATTGGAATCGATTAAAGGAGAATTATAATCGATTGAAATCCGTCAACTAGTTTGAAGTTTCTAAACTTCTTATTCTTTTACTTTAAACCCTGAATTATGATTTGTTGTATGTTTATTCATCATAAATCTCATTGTGTATAATCTCCGCTGTGAATTTGGTATGAGCTTATGGATGATTAAACTAAACTGTTAGTTTCAAGCTATGTCAAATTTGCTCTGATGCTAAATCTATAATATCTTTTGGTACATTGCTTGAACATATTTGAACAATACATACTCTGTTATATCTCTATCATGCAACTTTGAAACTGGAATGTGATATGCATATTGGTAGGGGGAGTGTTGTATTCTACAATATGCTTGTTCACATGTTAAAAAGGGAGAGAAAATATTAGAATCATGTGAATATTGCTGACAAGGGGAGCATCATTATTTTTCTCTTATAACATGCTTAATGCCTATCTATATGATTCATTATCCTTGTTTCAATTACATTTTGGTATATATCTTTTTTTGCTAATGCCCAAAGGGGGAGAAATAATTGAACATTGATTGAGATGATTGAATGTGGTTGAAACTATGAAATAATTTTTGATTGTGTATTGTGTACATCATGGTTGTTTTATTAATCATGGTTGTGCATCATCAAAAACGGGGGAGATTGTTGATAGGGGAGCACATGTGATATTTAAACCCAATATCTATTATGTTGGTTTTTTATGATGACAACACATTGATAAAACACATGAATGTTGTCAAGTCACAATAGAAAGGAGTTTTTGTGTGTTATATCAATGCATATTTCTGTGTGTTATATCAATGCATATGCTGATTTAAAATTGCAATAATGCATATGTTGAACATACTATTGTGACTACATACTATTGTGTTTATGATGTGATTATATGTGTTTGCACAATGTATGATTCTGTGTTATGAATACCATATGCACAAAAAGCATATCTGAATGACAAAATCGATTACAATGTTGTAATATTCAACTAAGGTCATCATATAGCTTATGGTAGACAAACTTATGGTTTTGAACTGTGGCAAAATAACTAGTTTAAATCGATTACATTAGTTATTAAATCAATTAAAACTCGTGTGTTTGCATATATCATTTTCAGATGTGCTATGATGGATCTTTGGAAAGAAAGGTTTTCAAAATTCTGTTAAGTGTTAAAGCTTAATTGATTATATGTTTTCTGTATTCAACTAAGTTTGTTATGTTTGAAAATTGATTTCTTGCTTGTCATAACTATTATAGCGGTCATATTTTTAAACGTGTTTGACCAACATTTAATGAAAATCGATTACATTAAATTTGTATTCGATTAACGGCTAAAGTTGTTGTAATTCTGTTACGTGTGTTTAATGTAACCGATTACATATGTAAAGTAATCGATTACCTTGCGTCAGGACTGAAATAAGTTATATATTGATGCATTGTTTGAAAATTTGTAACAATTGATCATACTCACATTTTCATATCTGATTGAATTCATTTAAGAGATTTTACAGATTGATCAAAAGCTCCAAGAATCAAGAACGAGAAGAATTAGATCATCTTGAAGCATTCTTGAAGTAGAACAGGGGACTATATTGACTTATTATTTTCGCACAACTAAAGGTGCATTTATAGAGATCAGGAGAGAAGACTTGCAATCTTGGATTTGTTGTTTCCCTTTATGTGAGCGTTAGCAAGAAGAGTGGTCACTCTTGACTTTGAGAGGGGATATCTCAAAGGGTTTGCTGCAATAGGGACGAGTTGTTTTGTGTTGGCAGGTTTTGTTGTTCTATATTTGATTGAGAGTTTGTGAGGTGTTTACATTAGAGAGTTTCTTTGTAAAGCCTTGGCTGTAATACTCTGATCATTATAGTGAATTACTCTCCAATCTAAGGTTGATTGGGAGGGTGACTGGATGTAGGCATTGAGGCCGAACTAGTATAAAAACTGTTTAGTTTTCTCTCCTCTATCTCTTTGCATTTTTCTTTGTCATTACATATACATGTACTGTTTCATTGCATACAACTTTGCTGCATAAGAATGATTTAAAGAACCTTATAATTTGCGAAAAAGATTTTAAAAGTGCAAGTTATTATAAAACACCAATTCACCCCCAAGGTGTTGAGAAAAAAAGTCCATTAATTCTAATAGTAGTGAATAAGGTAAAGAAAATGCAAAAGAAATATCATAAAACAATGGTCAATAAACATCATACAAGAATGATCACCACATCAATACGTAATGGTCAATAAACATGATAAAACATTGTCTTACATTATCTTATAAGCAAAAGAAACTTTATAGCAACATTGTCTTACATTATATATTACACCACAAAAATCAGATCAAACATTGTTCCTTCATCATTAAACATTACATAATATTCAAAAAATTGTCTTAAAAATGAGAATGCAAACATATTTTAAAAAGTAAACATCAGTTCATTTATCAGATAGAAGCATAATAGATTCCTGAGTAATAGGCACATCTGTTGGTGGAGGTATGGTGACTTGGGTTTGTTGAGTACATTGGTCAATAGGCAGAACTGTTGGAGGTCTTTGTGGACAAGATCTTTTGTATTGTCCAAGTTCTTTGCAAATAGCACATGTTTTTTTACTCTCACCCTTTCTTAATTCAGAGTAATTCTTCTTTAACTCCCAAGCCTCTAGTCTTTATTCAGAGTCATTTTTTGGCCTTTCACGTCGAATTTGAGTTCGACGACATATCGGGAGACGTTAAATTGACGTCAAGTTTAAAAAGTTCGACGTTAATCAACAAATAAGTTCTCCAAAACAAAAACTAACCTTTCATAAGGTGGTTTCGTCGGAATAAAGTGTTTCCATCGGTGGGAGAGAAAACAGAATGCGCCTATGAAGAACAAGAACACGAAAATAATCAGTCAGAACAAACGAAAATTATACATAAAGTAGTTAATTAACATACATTTGTATCAAATGAAAGAAAGATTCATGTGATGGTCGTCAAACTTCGTTCGAGAAAAGTTTGATAAGAGAAGGAGGTCTCGCGCGCTAAGACAAAGTGAATGAATTTTCAATCTCCCGCTCAAATTAAAAAGGGGAAACTTTTGGCTAACAAATAATACGTCGAAGCTCCTACAAAATTCGACATATTATATGTAGTTTAAAAGATAAAAGAAAAAAAGAATTAAAAAGGGGTTACTTTTCGGCTTCTGACTGACAAATTTGACGTTCTACAATTGCATTTATTTAAAAAAATGTCATCGATCATTTTTAACGTTAACTATTCAGTGGTTGAACGTTGAACGCATGACGTTATACATTGTTTTTGCACTAGTGCATATTAGTTGGTGTAATTGTAGTTTATGATTTATTTGTGTTATATATATATATATATATATATATATATATATATATATATATATATATAATTATTTATTTATTTATGATAAATACAAATCAACAATTTGTATGCAATTTATATATTAACATACATAAAAGAATGGTAAGTGAATATAATCTTGACTTATGATCTACTTTTTTTTTTTAAATAAATCTGTATAAATTGGTTTTGGATAATGAGATTTGGATCGAATATGTACAAACACCATTTTCTTAAAACATGTTTTTGTAACTTTTCTCTTAAATTACTACGATGACTCCTGAATCTATTTACATTATTTTCCTCCTCCCATTAGTTGCCACACAAATCGGTAATAGCATAAATGAGTGGTAAGTACCACTTACATACATGTAGTATTTCTTGACAACAAATTGAGGACATTATTAACGGACAAAGTTACTTAATTTAAAAAAACAAAAAGACAAATTCTATAATTAAAATTTTATAATATCTAAAATGACACATTTGTGAAACTAAAGTGGAAAAAGAATTTAATCATATTATTTAAAACCAGATGACAAGTGTTGAATGTTGAAGGCAAACGTTCGATTGATAATGCTTTAAAACACCAGGTCAACGATACCCTTCGCCGACGGTTTTCATAAATAATCATAGGGTAATTTCGTCCTTTTCTTTTCCCCTGCTGTGTAGTATTTGGTAATTTGGCTTCTTTGTGCAAACATCAACAACAAAATAAACGAATCAAGAATAGAATAGTATGATCACCGACAGAATTGTTGAGTCATTTTCTTCTAAATAGCTTAAATTATTTTCTTCCAAGCAACAAAAGGCTACATGGATACCACCATTATGATAATTCATAGCTTAAATTGTTTGTGATATATTAAGGTTTTAACGTGTGAAGTTGTAATTATCCGGTCCCAAACGTGGCTCATTAAGCGTTGCTAATGTAATCTTATTGTGTAGTTTATGAATTACACGTTTGCATATGTAATAGGGTGCTCGTAACTTACCACTAATGGGTACTTTCTACATGTATATTGCTTATAAGCAAAAGCAAAGTTCCTCAAAATTACTTTGTTGCGTCAGCAAGAGAAAAACATGAAAATGCAAAAGTATATAAGGAAAGAAAGAGCGGAAGAAAAGAATCTAGCTTTTATCTAGTACATAAGGTATTATTTTCGAAAAAAACAATATAAATATCAAGTTGGCATATAATGATAATAATTCACAAAATCTATCTTTGTCTTCTACACCTTTAGCCTTCAAAAAAAACTTCAATGCAAATTAATTTCTTGAATTTTCCTTTTATTACATATATATATATATATATATATATATATATACACTAATATAAAAACTAATTTCAAAATCATACAAAATTTAACACACCCAAACTGATTAATTTTCAATAATGTAGTTGCTTACATTATTATTCCCTCAAAAATCGTTTTAATAGTCATAATAAGAATATTGATCTTTTCAAAATTATCTTCTAAACAATATTTACTATATACTTTTATTTATTAGTTAGTTGTGTTTAATTCCTTCATTTATTAATACATAGAAATTGATTTTTTTTCCTATATAAATCACGTGTATTTTTCACACAACAATTTGTTTCAGTGATACTTTCTCTATAAATATTTCAAGTCAAATAATCAAGAGAGGATTTTTCATCAGCACTTAAAGAATGCAATTAATTTATACATAAATAAAAGTAAAGTAAGTAACTTCTCAAAATAATTTATCCAAACACTTATTTTTTATGAATACTTATGAAAGGAAGAATATATACGGAGAAAGTATTAACCATATATATGAATAAAGTCGATCCAATTGAGGATTTTTATCTAATATTAATTGTTCATTATTGTATGAATAACTATAGACATTAATAATTTGCAGAGTAATGAAAAATCTATGCAGGCAACAGTTAAGACAAGGAAAGCAGTTAAATGATAATTTATTGAGGAAGTGTTGAACACAAAAAACAGCAAGGAGAGAGAGTGAGAGAGAGATGAAATGTAGAACGAGAATGTCACTGCCAGTGGTAATGGGCAACCACTGCATGAGTGGACCAACATCAACATCCATGGAAAGGGTCATCATTCATCATGAGACACACGGTTAACAAGGTAACTTAACCAGCAAAAACGGGACCTTGGACTCAAGGTTTTTCCTGAACCATGATAACTAAGTGGGTCCCATTTTCCCTAAAACAAGTAGTGGGGTCACAGTATTTGCTGAACCAGCTGTTCTCTCTCTCTCATTCTCTCCTATCATTGAAACCCTTTGTCCCTTCCCAAGATCTGATTACATTTCCCTGCTTTACAGGGGGAGATAGTGCAAGCGTAATCTCCAAGTTCTTTCATCTTTTTGTTACTTTTTGTTAGAGACACATAGGCCCAGAATAACTTGTAAGTTATTTGATTCAGATCTGTCTCTTTGGTTTCACTTGAGGTACCATCATTTTCCGTCTAAATCTGGACCCCCTTTTTTAAAATTGCTATTTTTGCACTTTCCCATTTCCTCTTAATGTTGTTGGAGCCGTTTAATGTTCAAAGTTCTTCAATTTCTTTCCTTGCTTTGCTTTGGTGAAAATTCTGTTAGTTGCAGAAGGGTGTTGCATAATTTGACTGGAAATGTTGATTTGATTAGATAAATCTGCATTCTGTGTGATTCTTTGCAGTCGAAATGCACAAAAGGAAGATAATTCGGTTCTTCGTACTGTTGGATTCAATATGATTCAGCGAATGAGGATTTCAAATTACTCTTTGTATTTTTCACATGCCATTTGGATTCCTTTTATGGATAAGGATTTGAATTGCTCAATAGTTCAGATCAGTTAACTTTCAATCATTCCTTGATGATAAATTTCTCTACCAGAAGCCAGAAGCTGGTTCCTGGTTTCCTTTTCATAACTTTTTTTCTTGTTTTCAAAAGCTAAAAGGCTTACATAATTAGTTTTTCAGCATCAATTTCATAGCTCTAGTAGCATTTAATAACACCAGTTGGTGTGCTACTGGATTTCCAATTCAAAGACAAACTGAATTCTTGAATTATTTTGGGTTGAGAGATGATATCATGAAATTTACATATTTCCTGTGTTAAGGGTCCAAGTGAGGAATGCAAAGAAAATGGGGAGGAAGGGAAGTTGGTTTTCTACTGTGAAGAAAGCTCTGAGCCCTGAATCAAAGGAGAGGAACTATCAGGTTCTGATGAAATTTATGTTATAAAATATTAATGTTGATTGCAAAAGAATAACTGAGAAGTTCCTGTTATATCATGTGGACTTGCACAATACACCTGAAAGTACACGCTTTAGGAAATTTTGTGAGCTTTTTTACAACAATTTATAGTTAACATTTCTCAGGTATCCAGCATGTTCCTTATAGTGTTAACAACTGCATTTTTCAGAAAACAAGTAGACCAAAGAAGAAATGGTTTGGAAAACAAAAGTTGCAGACTTCAGCGTCACAATCCGAAACTGATAAAGCACCTCCTCTTCCTCCACCCGAGGTTATTTTACCTCACTCTGAGATTGAAACCAGTCATGATGACGTCAAAGTTGAAACTGCAGTTGTTGCCGAGGAACCTGTTCCTGCTGTTCAGACAGAACCTGTGGATGTCCAAGCCACTACAATTGTTCAGTTACACAGTAAACCAACAGAAGAAGTGGCAGCAATAAGGATTCAGAAAGCTTTTCGGGGATACTTGGTATATTTTGCTATTTTACATTTAAACCAATGTAACTGATTCCATTCACCTTCCCTCTTTCCATTATCTGTTGAATATTTCCATTTTTTCTCTACAACTACTTGGGACAAAACCTTAGTTACAATGATGATATAACACTTTCATGTTCACTGTATACTAACAGTTGGTCAATTCAAACTCTTAAAATGTAAATTAGTAGTAAAAAGTATATATTTATTATATGTGCTAAGTTAAGAGGTGATATGTGCTGGAAAGCTTCTTGATTCATGATAAACTGCCTGCAAGCTGAGTTATTTCTCAATAATCATTTAGGCAAGAAGGGCATTGCGGGCTTTGAGGGGACTGGTGAGGTTGAGATCACTCATGGAAGGGCCAGTGGTGAAACGTCAAGCTATTAGTACCCTCCGTTCTATGCAGACTTTTGCACATTTGCAAACTCAGATTCGTTATAGGAGGCTCAGGATGTTGGAGGAGAATCAAGCTCTACAGAAACAGCTCTTACAGAAACATGCAAAAGAGTTAGAGAGCATGAGGGTCTGTGTTTCATTTCCCTTGACTTATTTTCTGTTTTTGATCCTGTTGACATAAAGATAATATTTACTTTACTTTTAGATGAATTTTTAATGCTTTTAACTATTTTCAAATTCCTATAATAGCTTGGTGAGGAATGGGATGACAGTGTACAATCGAAAGAACAGGTTGAAGCCAAGTTACTGAGCAAGTATGAAGCTGCTATGAGAAGAGAAAGAGCAATGGCTTATTCATTCTCTCATCAGGTTTTCTATTTGTCGTGAATTTATATTTGATAGGATAGTGAAACTGAAATTAGAAAGGATATATGAAGCAAATATTTTGGTGAATTCAGAGATCAATTAACTTAGTCTTCTTGTTTGGATAAATTTTTCAATTAAAACTCATAAGAGAAGAAAATAAGAAAGGTAAAATGTATTAAACTTTTTCCATGAAGGGAAATTTGTCCAAACTATTTTGTTATATCACAAAATAATACATAATATATAATGGACTATAATAGGAATATGGCTACTGGTGGGATTTCCTTGAGGTTTTGAATACATTGAACTCCAGTTTTTACCTTAAACAAGTGCTACTTTATTCTTTACAGCAAAACTGGAAGAATTCATCAAGATCCATAAACCCAATGTTCATGGATCCAACCAATCCAACCTGGGGTTGGAGTTGGTTGGAGCGATGGACGGCAGCCCGGCCCTGGGAGAGCCATAGCTTGGTGGAGAAAGAGAAGAATGACAATAAATCTATTAGAAGTTCTGGCCGTGGCATTACCAGTGCTGAAATCAGCAAATCATTTGCTAAGTTTCAGCTCAATTCTGAGAAGTATTCTCCAACAGCGAGCCAAAATCCAGGCTCACCTAACGTTGAGTCACATTCCCAGCAATCGCATTCAAATCCTCCCAAGTCAGCTTCTCCAGCAGCTGCTAAGAAGCTGAAGAAAGTGAGTCCAAAGGACATCATGGCTATAGATGATGAGACCAAAAGTGTGATGAGTGTGCAGTCAGAGCGGGCAAGGAGGCACTCCATTGGTGGATCAACAGTGGGAGATGATGAAAGCCTTGCAAGCTCCCCAGCAATTCCAAGTTACATGGTGCCAACTAAATCTGCCAAAGCCAAGTCCAGAATGCAAAGCCCACTAGCTGCAGAAAATGTGACCCCAAATAAAGGGTCCCCTGCTGGGACTGCAAAAAAACGTCTTAGTTTCCCTGCTTCACCTGCTAGACCAAGAAGGCATTCAGGTCCACCAAAGGTAGAAACCAGCTTCAATGCTGAAATCGCTGTGGGAAATGGTGTGTCTGGCTGATTACATAGCCACAGGAAAACGATGAAAAAACAAGAAGTTGAAATATGGTGGCAAGAATAAGACAAAAGTTCATTTGAATTGTCCCTTAATTTATTTATTTATTTATTTATCATGTGTATCTTCGTCTTATCATTTTTATATTGATTTGGGGTGAAAACTGTTTTGCCTACTACATTTGTGTATTTGTCGTATTCCACGCCTGGTATGTACTCACAATTTGTGCTGAGGGGATCAAAGGTGGTTCATGAGAGTTCTATGGACAAAAGAGCATTCAGCTGCAGAATGACTTACTGAGCCTCCCCCAGTATCTTTCTGCTACTATTCATTCTTATTTCTGATATAAAATGTATATTTAATTTCATTGCCCCCATTATTTGAGTCAGTTAAATGTTAGTGTGTTCTGTAACCTCATATGAGTACTTTTTCGGGTGTGGGATCACAATTAACGTTTCTTCACACTTTTTTGTGAATTCTTTAACGTTGTATTGATCTTCATTACTAAGCTATTTTTAGTCCTTCGTCTTCAAATTTCTAGCGTACGTATGTTCGATCATTTAATATATTATAAATTTTGAAGTGGGTTTTTAATTAAGGTTGACTTAATTAGGATCCAAAAATAAGTATGTTTTACTTGTAAATGTGTTAGATTTGTGTTTGCTTATGTCTAATGGAAGGATAACTGGTCGTTTTAGTGGTGTGCCAGTCAGTCTACATTAACTTAGGATTGAAATCGATAAACTAACGTTTACCTGGAGACATTTGCAGTCCGGTCAAAATTCTTCCAAGAACATTGGCCGCCCGATCAATGATACGTCAATGTTCTTTCAGGAACATTAATCGTCCGGTCAATGATAAATCAATCAGTCATAAATTCAAGTGTTTGTAAATAACTATGCTTTCATCCTGTTAATTGGTTTGTAAATATATATATTGATCATATTTTTCACTCTTAAAAGCATTTTGCAACATATTTTGTTTTATATTCCATAATTTGATTTACTTTAGTACTAAAAAAAGTAAATAGTTACAAAATATTATTTAAATATAAAAGGAATCAGAAATTTGAATTGTTGAATATAATGAAAATTATATATGGGATTAATTTTCTTCGTGTTGAATATATACATAGGATCTTCTATTTATAATAGAAGAAATATGAGCTAAGTCCAAAATACAAATAATAACAAATTAACTAAAGATAAAAGATAAATATAAAATAAAGATAATATATCTATCACTCTCTCTCAAGCTGGTGCATACAAATATGAACCAAGTTTGTTACTAATATAATCCCTAAAGACTTAGTGAAAACTCAGAAGACTCCCCTTGAGCAACAAATCTAGGAGGTTGCTCCATGTAAATCTCTTCTTGCAAATCGCCTTTGAGGAATGCCACCAGTGGATAAAGAAGTAATTGTTGGAGAGCGACCACGGCTATAAATAAACAAACAAAAACCATCTTTTCCATGAAAAAAAAAACATATATGGATGGATCAAACGCAATGGATGAACACGAGAAAGAAACTATAAAAATCAAAGATTCTTCAATCAAGGCACCTAAAAATGAAAAAAGAGCAACCTCGATACTCTGAATAGCTACCTGAGAGGACGAGACGTGCAACAACACACAATAAACACGACCTCGACACTCTGAATTACTACTAGACATGCCACCATACACAATGAAAAAGGGAGTAAATCCATAATTTCAAAAGGCGCTGAGAACACATAAGAGCTTCGATGAGGCATCGTTAATGACATCATGGTCGCCTGGCCGAGACAATCAAAATCATGTGATCGTCAGTCGAAACTAGAACTCCAGTAGTGACAACGGTAGACGATGGCGCCGCTGACAACAATAGATGGTGCCACCGGCGTATGTAGTGGCAGAGGCACCAAAAATGTTTTCCTCAAAAGAACGTAGCTCTAGATACCATGTTGAATATAGTAAAAATTATATATGAAATTAATCTCCCTTTGTTAAATATACACATAGAGTTATTTATCTATAATAGAAGAAATATGCACTAAACCCAAAATATAAATAATAACAAACTAACTAAAAATAAATATAAAATAAAAATAATATATCTAACGTAAATAAATAAAAAAAAATAATTAGTTTCATGATCTTTTATAAAGGAGACATAAGCTTTGTTCGCTTCATATTTTCTATTCATGCGGATGTAAAGCGGGACCCATGCGTGTTTATTTTCATGAATCAATGTGTATTTGAGAGTGATCATTTAGGATACAAACTTAAAGAAATCCTTGGTGTGGAAGAATTAATGTGAATATTAAATGTTTTTATTTAAATGTCCGATAACTTTTCTCCCATTACACATTATTCTCTTTCTTTTATTGTGCATGAATACGTAAACATATATTTGCTATTGTGGGCGGTTAAGCAAAACACAGATTCAATTTTTTAAAAAAATTTTAATTACAAAACTAAATATTTAATTTTTATTTTATAGCTAATAAAATGTATTTTTTTCTACTACAATAATTATTATTTTTTCAAAACTATTCATTTAACATTTTTTAAAATAATTCCAACTAATCCAAAAATAATTTTATACTACTTTTAACATTAAGGGAAATTGGTAATTTTCTTTTTTATTTATTAAAATATTTTTTAAATTTATCGGTTAAATTTCTCACAAACTTTACTTCTAAATTCATTATCTATGACTTCCAAATTCTTTCAAAAAAATAATACACATTTTACTCTCAAATTTATTAAATTCATTCACTCACTCTTCTATCCATCTTTACATCTTCACAAGTGAACACATCTTTAAAGTTAAATAAAAAAATATAGGCTTAATTACTTATTTTGTCTCTAGTTTCGCTCAAATGTGTCAAGTTGGTCCATCCACTAATGGAAAAATTGTTTTTTATGATAGGTAAATATGACCTATTATGATAAGTAACCTGGCATCATAGTTTTGGACATCATAATAGGTTTGCCCATTTTATGACGTAGTAGAAAATTATGTCATAATAAGTTCAGCGTATTATGACCTACTTTCATTCACCTATCATAATAGGTCCAGTATATTATGATAGATTTTCATTTATCAATCATAATGTAACGAATATATTATGATGTAGTTAGACTTACCTATCATAATATGTAATGTTTATGATGTAAATCTTTTCACCTATCATAATATGTTGAATATATTATGACAAGTAATTGTTCACCTATCATAATATATGCTTTTAATAAATAAACTTTTATTACAATGCCACGTGTCGCATGTTTATTGGTTTATTTTAAAATAATTTTCTTTTAAAAACTGTCGAAATGGACGTAGGTAAGTTTTGTTTTAAGTGATAATCCGAAAATACCCCTGTTTGTTCATTGGAAATGAAGGTCTCGTTTCCCTGCGTCTTCATTTTGCTTTCTCTGTGATGGTTTTCTGTGCGTGGTGTTCTCTCCCTCCATTTTTGTAAAGGTGATGTTTTTCGTAGATGTTCTAGTGCGCAATGGCAAGGTCCGGTGAGCATTGTCTGACGGCGAAGGTAAGTGGTTTGTCATTCCATTTCGTTGCATGGTTTTTTGGTTTGGGTTTAGGTTTGGAGTTTGTATCATTTTGTTTTGCTTATTGGGTTTAGTAGTTTTGCTTATTTTATTTTGTTTGATGTACTTGACCGTTCGTCACTCTTTTTCGACAAAGTATATATGTACTTTGAACGAATGCTTGACAGACGAGCATCGGTCATTGATAAGAAGACTCCATTTTCGTGGTTTTTAGATGTGAATGTAAATGTTAAACTAGGTAGAAATATATTGAGTGAGTTATTGGGTAAGTGGGATGACTCGAGTAGTGGTTTTTTTGTTGGAAATAAAGTTTTGACTATAAATGAAAATGATTTTTATTTAGGGTTGGGATTGAGTACAGATGGTGAAAATATTAACTTAAAGGAGGAAATGGAAAATATTCAATGTGTGAAATACATAGGTAAAGGAACAAAGGATTTGAATTCGATATACAAAATTCTAATGCGAAAACACAAGAAAAAGATCCCTTGTTCTCATTTTTGTAGCCTTTACCTATTGGTAGGGATATGTGAGATTTTATTTCCGAAACGTAGCGGAAAAGTGTTTCCTGTAATGTTTGATATTGTTGACAACTTAAGTGGTTTGGGTAGTTATTGTTGGGGTAGTCTAGTTTATCGTTTTTTGTTACGTAGTTTGTGCAAAGCTTCAGAAGGCTTGAAGAAAGGCAAAGGTACAACAAACGTTTACGTGGATGGTTGTGTTTACATGCTGCAGGTAATTATGACTTGTTGATGTAAAATGTAAATTGTTTGTTTATTGTTTTGTGATTTTAGTTTTTTAGTAGAAGTTAAGATGATTTATTTTTCTTAGGTATGGTTTTTTGAGCATTTTGTTCCACCCGAAGGTCCAATCGATAAATTTCCTCGAATATTGCATTGGATGAATAGAAGTATTGGAGACAAGTTCATAAAACGGTGTATGGAGACAGGTTTGGTATGTGGTTTGTTATCCGAAGTTTTGTTATGTTTTGATATATTGACAAAACTTGTGTAGTCTGAAATATATGGTTAAATTTCAGGTTGTTGATGATGTTTATGTTGGTGCTTCAACCAAGGATAAGAAGGAATACAGACCACCACCAACAACAAAGGATGCCCAACCAAGACCAAATAAGATACAAAAAAGAAATCGAAGAGAAACTTTTATACGTGCCTTAGAGGACCAAGAATTTCTAATTGAAGAACTTAAAAGGAGGGTTGTAGTTTTAGAGGCACAATTGGCTGAAGAGAAGGCAAGACGACAAAATAAAGATGACGGTGGACAAACTGTGCCTTGTACAGAACCATCCACGAACACTAGTTTTGTATCCCCTAGTGATACAAGAAGGTTTAACACCATAGGACCCATCACAAGAGGAATGGCCAAAAAGCTCCAAGATGAGTATTCTCCCCAAGGTCAAGTACTATTTGCTATCTTTGGATGGAAAATTGGAGAACAAGAAGATATTCCAAATTTGCCAAAACATGGAGAAGGGTAAAGTAGACATTTCTATACAAGAAGGGGTGTGCTTATCCTTCTATGGGGCGGCATTAGTAATTGTTTTCTCCACATAAAACTCATTTGTCACGCGCTTCATAAAGTTTTCTAGAAGCCACACATTTAGCACATGAGTTCAGATCTGAAACGTGTAAATTGCTTGCTTAAGCCTTGAGATTGATCTATAAAATCTCATAGGCAAAGCTTGTAGATTACTTTTGGATTGTAGTAAAGAATTTCTGCTGAAATGTTTAGCAAATTCCTTCTCCAAGAGTCACTTCTTAGCTTGATCTCCATTGCAACTTTCTTCCACTCTAGGAAGCCTTCTGAGTTGTGAATCACCTCTCCAAGCTAGCCTCCATATCCATTCACCATAAACACCAACAATCCGCTACTACACATCCAAAGATCCTAGCCAATCTGATCCTGAAATTCCAAGTCTGCACAACAATCTACAACTGCTACAGCTATTGTTACATTGGTTTGAGCAGCCTTCCAAGTCTCCCTGCGCCTCCAATCTCTCGGCTCATCTTCTCTACATCTCCTAAGATGTATCAAGTGGTATTCAGAGCATAGGTTCTAACTTGAACCGTGAGATAAGTGGTTTCATATTTCATTTTCCAAACTGTCATTCAATTCCTGCTATGTCTTCTGGTTCTTCTGAATTCTGTTTCTGTTTCAGCATCTATGATGTGTTTAGGCTTCTATGTTTTGAGTTTTATTGATACCAGCTCTATTTGCTTGAGTCTATCATCATTTTATTCGGTTAGCTCTTGCTGTTTTGAGTCATTTTAATCATTTGAGCATCATTTCCTGTTTTGTCTTAGTCATGTTTGGTTAATTTGCTGTTTTTGTCATCAAATCTGGTTTTTAACCAAGTTTTACGGTTCTGAAAGTGTTGGATGTGGCTACACCAATTAAGAGCAATGAACAATCAAGAGATGAGCTCAGATGTTTAAATTTGCCAACCAAACTCAGATCTGCATGGCTTTTTAGTTTCTGTTCTGTTATTCCAAAAAGTGTTACTGCTGTAACAAAACTCCACTATTCATTTAGCATTGTGCACTGTTCTATTGAACAACAATTGAATGAGTTAATGTCTGAATCATTTGGAACATGAAATGATTTGATTCCAAGTGTTTTGTAATGTTGTAAGCATCAACAAAATGCAATAGCCGATCTGCATGTGCCTTTGAGTTAAAAATTCTGCATAATTTGAGTTGGATTGGTACTAGATCATTGCCAATCATTTTTTTAAGTTGATTCTGCTGTTTTGAGCAACTTTCAAATACCATTTTCAGACTCTTTTTGATGTTTTTAATCCAGAATCAAAGCCAATCTACATTTTGAACCTTGTGGTTGTGAATTTGAGCTGAAAATGACCACTGCAGTATTCCAAATCTGTTACACTGTGATTTAGCTCATTATATCTGTTTCTGCAAGTCCTCACTCATCATTGAAACATGTTTACATCATTGGAATGAGCATATAAACTATATTGTGCATTTGGTCATTTTTTTCTGGGTAGATTTTTGCTGGCTGCCAAGAGCTATGCAGTAAATTTTTGGGTCCAAAATTTCAAAGTTTGGCTGTTTGATTCAATAAGAGTGGATGTAGTAAAAGCCATTGGTCCATAAAATATCAAAAGTTCAAGTTAAAAAGAGTGATTAAAACATTAAAAGGCAGAATAGGACCAATACATCCTGATTTCGAAATTCTGGTTGCACCTTTGAACATTGCTGTCAAAAATTAATGCAAGTTCATTGAGACATTTCAACAAACAGTTTGGTCCACTTTCATTGCATAGCTATTTCGTGCTTGATTCTGGTTTCTGGTCTTTTATTGCGTTTTAAATCTGTTTTAGAACCATTCCTAAGATCATTTTGATGTGCCATCGTGATTGATAGCCATTTAATTGCTTGCTTTCTGAATTTTGAACACTCTGCACACCATCTGTTTGACAAAAGTCCTGGTGTTGCTGTCACTTGGATGTGATTTTACTGGCAATTGTGGTGGTAGTTTCTGTGATTAACTGGTTTGTTGGATAGGTGAACTATAATTCAAATGGCTCATTGCAAGTGGAAGCATCAAAGGAAGTTCAATGGGTGAGGAAAGTGATTGAAGTTGAGTCTTGAAGAAGGAAAGGCCGTGATCAATTCTGTCCAGAATTGTCCGACCAACAACTTGCAGCAGAGTTGTATTCTGCAGAAAATTCATTTCTTTGTTTAAGCACTTTGCAGCTGAGAGAATTGTTTGGAATCCAGTAGATTCAAGTTCTTTGAGAGCAACCCAAAGCTGCACACATTGATTCCTTAGCCTATTTTAACTTTTTCCTTTCCAATGTACCAAATTTCTTTGTAATTTCCATTGGTTTCTTTGGTTGTAATTTCCAAACCCAAGCAAGTGAGGTGCTAGAGTTCACAAGTGCTCTTCCCTCATTTGTAACTAGACTCAAAGAAGTCTCACAACCTAAAATTGAGTAGGCGGTGAGTGTGTCTTAGATCCAAAGTCTAAGCCTCACCTAGGAGACCTCACTTTAATTACTTTTCCAATTTTGATGTGCGAATAGGAAGCTCTCTTAGGGGTCCGAATTTAGAGTTTAGGTTGTGTCCTTTCTTTGCTTTGTGTTTTCTTTGTTGTCTTTAAGACTTAAGTGGATTTAAGAGTGATTTTGATCTAAGGACTCTAGTAAGTAGCAAGAAGCATATTTGGCAAGGATAAGGCTTGGTACTTAAGCATTCCTAGTGAATCACCTCCCTTACCTGGAATATTGCTTTCAAGTGAAAATCTCTAGTCTTTACTTCAAGAATAACATTTAAGTCCATCATAATGTCTAGAAGGCATTCTCCTAGGATTAGTGATAGTGAAAAAGAACATTTTTCTCTTCAAACTTTAGTTAATGAATTCAAGGAAATAAGAAGAGAAATGAATGAAGAGAAAGTCAATAGAGAGCTTCAAAATGCTGTTATTTAAGATGAGTTGAGATTGATAAGGAAAAGTAAGTTCAGGGGAAGTCAGAGTGAAAACTCTCAAGAGGGAGGGATATCTTTGAGTATGTGTGATTATTACCCTCATCAGCCTTCTACTTCTAGGAGGCATAGGAGAAATTCTCATGCACCCCCACCCCCTAAAGAAGTCAATGTTGTGTTGCCTCACTTCCATGGGAAGGACAATGTAGAGGCTTATCTTGATTGGGAGATGAAGGTAGAACAATTGTTTGAATGCCACCAAGTGAGTGAAGAGAGGAAGGTCTCTCTAGCTACCCTAAGCTTTCAAGGGTATGCAATGTACTGGTGGACTGCCTTGGTCAAAGAGAGGCTTAGACATCAAGCCCCTCCCATCCATTATTGGAATGATCTCAAATCTGCCCTTAGGAGGAGACACATTCCCTCCTACTACAATAGAGAACTCATGGATAAACTCCAAAGGTTACAACAAAGGTCAATGATAATTGAGGAATATAGACAAAAGATGGAGTTGTATATGATGAGGGCAGGCATAGTAGAAGGTCCAGAAATTACTTTAGCTAGATTTTTAAGTGGACTCAATTTTGACATAAGAGATAGGGTTGAACTTCTACCTTATAGAGATTTGAATGATCTTGTTCAAATGTGTATAAAGGTAGAACAACAAAACTTGAGAAAATCTTCTTCTAAAAGAATTCAAGTTCAACCTACTTTTGAAAAGAAAATTTTTAAAGAAAAAGAGCCATTTAAACCTCTAGCCAAAATAGAAGAGAGACCCAAGAAAGAGACACCCTCACACACCAGAACAAGTGAAATCAAATGCTTCAAATGTCTAGGAAGGGGTCATGTAGCTACTCAATGTCCTACAAAAAGAAACATCATTTTGAAAGGCAAGGACATTTATAGTAGTAAAAGTGACACCCCAACTAGTACAAGTGAGAGTGAGGAAGAAGAAATGGAAGAGGAAATATATGCTGATGATGGGCAACTTCTCATGGTGAGAAGAATACTTAGCAACCAACCAAGTCTTGATCACCTATCACAAAGAGAGAACATCTTTCACACAAGATGTAAAATTCAAGAAAATCATTGTTCTCTCATTGTTGATAGTGGATCTTGTTGCAATTGTTGTAGCACAAGGTTGGTTGAGAAGTTGAAGCTTGATATTATACCCCATCCAAAACCTTATAAACTTCATTGGTTAAATGAAGATGGGGATATAATAGTCAAGAATCAAGTGAAGTTGGCATTTTCCATTGGGAATTTCAAAGATGAAGTTTTATGTGATATAGTTCCCATGGAAGCATGTCATGTGTTATTGGGGAGACCATGGCAATTTGATCATCAAACTATCCACCATGGTCTAACCAATACCATCACTATCCATCAAAAGGAAAAGAAGTTTGTGCTTCATCCTTTGACTCCTGCCCAAGTGGCTAAGGATCAAGCACAAATGAAGATTTTAAGAAAGCAAGAACATGACCAAAAGAAAAAGTCAAAAAGAAAGGAAGGTATAGAGATAAATGTACCACCTAAGGTCACTCAACATGAAGTACTTTTAAACAAAAAGACTCTACTCAATACACTTCAAGTTGAGCAACCTTCATACCTTCTTCTTTGTCAAGGGACACTTACATGCATATCTAGTGATCCAAAGACTTCAACTCTTTCTCCAACCATTCAAAAACTTTTGAAAGAATTTGATGATCTATTTCCAAAAGAAATTCCAAAAGGGCTTCCACCCATAAGAGGAATAGAACATCAAATTGATTTCATTCCAGGGGCAATTCTTCCTAATAGGCCAGCCTATAGGACAAACCCCCAAGAAACTAAGGAGATTGAAACACAAGTCCAAGAGTTACTAGATAAAGGCTTACTTCAAAAGAGTCTAAGTCCCTGTGCTGTACCAGTGTTGCTTGTACCAAAAAAAGATGGGAAGTGGCGCATGTGTTGTGATTGTAGGGCTATCAACAACATCACAATCAAATATAGACATCCCATTCCTAGACTTGATGATATGTTGGATGAATTGCATGGAGCACAAATATTTTCAAAGGTAGATTTAAAAAGTGGCTATCACCAAATAAGAATTAAAGAAGGTGATGAATGGAAAACTGCCTTTAAGACCAAGTTTGGATTATATGAATGGCTAGTTATGCCTTTTGGTCTTACAAATGCTCCAAGCACATTCATGAGACTTATGAATCATGTTCTTAGGGATTGCATTGGGAAGTTTGTAGTTGTCTACTTTGATGACATCTTGGTATATAGTCAAAACTTGCAAACTCATGAAAATCATTTGAGAGTTGTTTTAACAATTCTTAGAAAACACAAATTGTTTGCAAATTTTGACAAGTGTACCTTTTGTGTTGATAGTGTCATATTTCTTGGATATGTAGTCACCAAAAATGGGGTTCATGTGGACCCAGAAAAAATAAAGGTCATCCAAGATTGGCCTCATCCAAAGAATGTAGGAGAAGTAAGGAGCTTCCATGGGTTGGCAAGCTTTTATAGAAGATTTGTTCCTAACTTCTCTAGTATTGCTTCACCCCTCAATGAGTTGGTGAAAAAAGATGTTACATTCCATTGGGGGGATAAACAACAAAAGGCTTTTGAGCTACTCAAAGAGAAGCTCACATAAGCACCCATTCTAGCTTTGCCAAATTTTTCCAAAACTTTTGAGCTAGAATGTGATGCTTCAGGATTTGGCATAGGTGCAGTATTATTACAAGAAGGACACCCAATTGCATACTTTAGTGAAAAACTTCATGGTGCCTCTTGTAATTACCCCACCTATGACAAAGAACTCTATGCACTTGTGAGGGCTCTTCAAACTTGGGAACATTACCTTGTTGCCAAGGAGTTTATCATTCACAGTGATCATGAATCACTTAAGTATTTGAAAAGTCAACACAAGTTACAAAAGAGGCATGCTAAGTGGTTGGAATTCATTGAACAATTCACTTATGTTATTAAATACAAGAAAGGAAAATCCAATGTGGTGGCTGATGCTTTGTCAAGAAAAATTAATCTATTAGCCACATTGGGAGCTCAAATTCTTGGATTTAATAACATTCTTGAATTATATTCACAAGATCTTGATTTTACTCATATCTATGAGGAATGTCTCAATAAGCCTCAAGGAGGATTCTATGTGAAAGAAGGGTATCTTTTTAAAGAAGGAAAAATTTGCATTCCTCAAGGTTCACATAGAAAACTCCTTGTTAAAGAGACACATGAGGGAGGTTTAATGGGGCATTTTGGGGTAGAAAAAACCCTTGGCATGTTGAAAGAAAAATTCTTTTGGCCTCACATGAGAAGGGATGTTCAAAGGCATTGCTTTAAGTGTATAACTTGTTTAGAAGCTAAATCTGAATCAATGCCTCATGGACTGTATACTCCTTTGAATGTTGCTTCCACCCCTTGGGAAGAGATAAGTATGGATTTTGTGTTAGGTCTTCCCAAAACTTCTAGGGGTTTTGATTCTATCTTTGTGGTGGTAGATAGATTTAGCAAAATGGCTCATTTTATACCTTGCCACAAAGTAGATGATGCAAGCAACATTGCAAAGTTATTCTTTAGAGATGTGGTTAAACTTCATGGGTTACCTAAGGTAATAGTTTCGGATAGAGATACAAAATTTCTTAGTCACTTTTGGCGGACCTTATGGTCTAGATTAGGGACTAAGTTATCTTTTTCTACTACTTGCCATCCTCAAACAGATGGTCAAACTGAAGTAGTCAATAGATCTCTTTCCACTTTACTAAGGGTAGTTCTTAAAGGAAATCACAAATCTTGGGATGAGTACCTACCTCATGTTGAGTTTGGCTACAATAGAGTAGTTCATGGAACTACTAAATTGTCTCCTTTTGAAGTTGTTTATGGTTTCAATCCTTTGACACCCATGGATTTAATACCCCTTCCAAATTCTATTGAGTTTATTCATCAAGATGGGGTATCTAAATCTAAATTTATCAAAGATTTACATCAAAGGGTTAAAATTCAAATTCAACAACAAAATGAGAAATATGCCAAGAAACATAATAAGGGCAAGAAAGAGTTAATATTCAATGAAGGAGATTTAGTTTGGATTCATCTTAGAAAGGAAAGATTTCCTCAATTAAGAAAATCCAAACTCAATCCTAGAGGAGATGGACCTTTTAGAGTGATAAGGAGGATTAATAACAATGCATATCAACTTGATCTTCCTCCTGAATATGGTGTTCATGCTACCTTCAATGTATCTGATCTTAAACCTTTTTCAGGATTTGATAGTGAAGATGAAGACCTTTTGGATTTGAGGGAAAATCCTTCTCAAGAGGGAGGGGATGATACAAGAAGGTTTAACACCATAGGACCCATCACAAGAGGAATGGCCAAAAAGCTCCAAGATGAGTATTCTCCCCAAGGTCAAGTACTATTTGCTATCTTTGGATGGAAAATTGGAGAACAAGAAGATATTCCAAATTTGCCAAAACATGGAGAAGGGTAAAGTAGACATTTCTATACAAGAAGGGGTGTGCTTATCCTTCTATGGGGCGGCATTAGTAATTGTTTTCTCCACATAAAACTCATTTGTCACGTGCTTCATAAAGTTTTCTAGAAGCCACACATTTAGCACATGGGTTCAGATCTGAAACGTGTAAATTGCTTGCTTAACCCTTGAGATTGATCTATAAAATCTCATAGGCAAAGCTTGTAGATTACTTTTGGATTGTAGTAAAGAATTTCTGCTGAAATGTTTAGCAAATTCCTTCTCCAAGAGTCACTTCTTAGCTTGATCTCCATTGCAACTTTCTTCCACTCTAGGAAGCCTTCTAAGTTGTGAATCACCTCTCCAAGCTAATGTAAGACCCTGGAAAATAACGTACGCCGGAGTACGCGTGGCAGCTGGAGAACGAGACACCTCAACAACGTACGTGGCAGCAGCAGGAAGAAGCATTCCAACAGCGGACGCCAGGTGTCACGCTGCATGGAGCCTGGAGTGACGAACGCAGTGCTATCCGCGTGTCACTCGGAGACCGTAGCATGTCATTGACGAACGACAGGTGTCATACCGGGGGAAATCTGGAATCGATAGTGGAAAGCACGTGTCCGCTAAACAGAGGACGTTCGGTCGGTGCTGGAAGAAAATCTGAAAATTCTCAGAAAAACACTCCACTCTCTGCAAAACAACCCCTTTTTCCGATTTCCGAAGAGAACCTTTCTCTTCTCCTTCTCTCTGAGTTTTCTTAACCTTCCCTCTAATAAAACACCCGTTTCATCTACTCTGATCTTCGTCGGGCACCGTGGAAGCAGTTCCGGCGTCTCAAGCTTCATCTTGAACCGATTGGATTTCCAGTCTAAGATGGTAAGTCTTCTCCCCCTTAGTTGTTCTTCCTGTTGTTACAGGCAAACCACGTTTTGATTTCATACGAGAGTATAGTCTAAGTTATCTGGGTTTCTTAATGTTTGGTCTAGTTTGGAAGAGTTTGGTTGAGCGTTGAGAGTAGAAGGAAATCTTAAGTCCGTGAAGTGATTCTGAAGGACGTACGTTCACACTAGAGGTAAGGGAAGCTTATTGATTTAATCCATACGCTGTTGTATGTTTGCTGAAAAGGTCTGCATGTTGATGAATGAATGGATGTGTGTATGCAGTATGAGTATGAATGCATGATGGATGATGGTTGAGATGTATGATTATGAACATGGATATTTATGGTGTATGAAATAAATCTGTATGAGGATGTTGAATATGAATTATTTAAAATGAATGTTATAAAGTCTATAAATTGAAATTTATATGAAGTATAAAGTATAAGCTGAAATGTTGAAATCTAGAATCTGGTGTAGTTGAAAAATCTGAATATGGTAATTCTCTCTGATAAATTACGCTCGTTATCGTACGGTCTTATACCGTTCGGTTCCCTGAAAATGACTTAGAATGGAATTCTTTCATTTGGAAAGAACTCTGATCGAGAACGAGCGTCCCCATTTGAATTCCTATATCTGAGCGTTCGGTTCAGCTCAGCTGTATATAAATACTTTAAACTTTAAAATAACTAGCGCTCGGTCTTAAACCAAGCGTTGTCCTAAATAGCGCTCGGTCTTATACCAAGCGTTCGTCCTAAATAGCGCTCGGTCTTAAACCAAGCGTTCGTCCTAAATAGCGCTCGGTCTTAAACCAAGCGTTCGTCTTAAGTAGCGCTCGGTCTAGTACCAAGCGTTCGTCCTAATTGGTGCTCGGTCATCTACCTAGCGTTCGCTTTAATGTAGTGTTCGGTCTTATATCGAACGCTCGTCCTTACTTTCGATTCCTTAACGGACGTGACTAGCGTTCGTCCAAATATGTAGTAAATGTATATGGTCGCGTTCGGTCTTTGACTGGCAGTCGACTCCTTTAAACGAATGGTTCATAGGGTAGTCAATTTCTAGTCTTGTTGTTGTATCTTCATCCAATTGGATTTTGTTTAACATCCTGGTACTTAGAATATTCTGAGTATTGATTGTATCACTCTAGAGTCATTTCATTCAAATGGATTGAGTAATAGTAACGTTCGTCAAATAATCATAGGTCGAGTTATTCTGATTGACGATGAGTACTTCTTGGTCTCGCTGTTTACGTTCGTCCTTGTCCTTCAGAGGGTTGAACGTTTGTTATTTTGGGTAATTGAAACGAAGGATGAAAATGATAATAAAGTATGAAGAATTAAGAGGTGAACACTATATGGAACGATTATATGATATTGGATTTTGGACGAGCGTTCCAGGGAGGAACGTCTCATATGTGATGAATATTGGATTGGTAAAGTATGACTGTGGGCATGCTAATGCTGGCTTGGTCCATCCTGATATTCCGTGATACTCATCTTCAAGTAGAGGAGAGTAGTCATGTGTGGGAATGGCAGGAGGTTCTATTCCTTAGGGGTACTTTGGATAGAGCTAACCTCGAGTGGCAGCTGTTGAGTGTATCCCAGTTACTACACCACTCGGGTGCAAGGACGCCTGTAGCTACACGGTTCATACAGTCCGGACGGTCTGTCTAGTACATATATATATATTTCTATGTTATTCTATGTTAAGTTACATGTTGTGTGTGAATTGTAATGTTAAATGTATGTGTTGATTGTATGAATTAAATTATATAAGCTTACCCTTTCGTTTTCCTTGTGTTGTTCATTTGTCTATGTACGTTCGTCCTGTCTTGCAATGATCATCCGTGTGGATGTGAGCAGAAGGCGAGGTCACCCTGGTAGACGTCATCGAGAAGAGAACCTGGTTGAAGTGGAAGTCAAGGCCGAGCCTTAGACCACTCGTTCACTTTTTAGCTTAGATGTTAGTTTATTTTTGACGTTCGGCTGTTTAATTTTGTAAAGCCGTTCGTTCTAGACATTCGCTGTTCTGCTTCGTACATGTTAATTCTGTACAAAAGCCGTTCGGCTTTTGAACTTCGTTTTTTTAATGTAAAGACTGCTTAATGTGACTGTTAATTGTAGTTAATTCTGATTTATGGTAATTACTGTATTTTGGGATGTTACATTAGTGGTATCAGAGCAGTTTTGTTCCTTAAGGAACACTGTAGGTTATGAGCATACTATGTTTGTGCTGTGTACTCAACATTCGTTTGATGAGTGTATCAAACCGTCCGAATTTAACTAATGATTATTTCTCTGCTTATCAGAGAGAACAAATGGCACCAAGATCACATCCTCAGCCTGCCGAGCGTGATGCGTCTGACCACATCAGACTACTGGAATCCGTAATAGAGGCACTTCAACAGCAGAACGCTGCTTTGATACAGCAAAACACGGTCGCCTTGCAGAGTTTGGAGGCTGCGAGGGCACACTCTGAAGCTACCCAAAGACAGCTGATGGAGATCATAGAAATCACTAGGAATAATACTAACCCAAGGATGAAGCCTTACGTTCGTCCAGTGTTGCCATCTATTTCTAGGGGGTCCCAGTCACAATCTTTGGGGACGGACGGTTGGTCTGGGCAGAAAAAGACCGTGAAATGTTTCAAGTGTGGAGGACCACACTTCCGATCGTCGTGTCCTCAACTGGTGGAATCAAAATATTGCCTTCAATGTGGGGGACGCGGACATGTCAAGAACGAGTGCAGCATGGGAGGACGAGCAGGGTTAGGGCCACCAAATGCTGGAAGAGGTCAACCAGGAAGAGGTGGCCGAGCACAAGTGGGATGAGTCTATGTCTTAACGGACGCTGAAGCAACGAGCTCAGGTACGATCATCACCTGCACTTTCTTGCGGTATGAACTGCCCTACTGTACACTGTTTTATTTATTGTGATAAGGAAGCGGTTCGGTCTGATAATGTAAATGTCAGCAATTGGATTAGTTTTAATATCCGACTGTGAGATAGATGCTTATTATTATATTAGCGAGAGTGTAATTTTCTAGAACTGACTAACTTAGGAGAATACTTCACGAGAATGGTGTGTCGACATTCGGTTTCTTTTAAGATTAGACCGTTCGGCTAAGATGTATCACCTAGTGACATTGACAGAAATCAAAAACCTTTGAAGACGTATGTTAGGGTTGGATCACGAAGGCGTTACAAGGAAAGAGAACTTAGGACTCCATACACCGGAACCATAGTGCTTAGAATAAAATATGAGTGATATGTGTATTGAGTTGATTAATGGAAAGTAAATAATCATTGTAAATAGATTAAGAAAACAAAGTGTAATGTATCGGATTTAGTTCAATAATATATAATTTGAGTTTTTGGTCTGGTCACATATTTTTTTTTTTGAATACCTTTGTTATTATGATGTGTGGGTTTGTGGATTTGATTATCTGGTGAAGTTTTGTGTTCGATATGTTGCAGTTGTGTTTGTAAGATGTTGGTGTTTGAGTGGTCTTACAGGGTAGTAGGTGGTGTGATGTCACCCCAAGCAGTGAGGAAGAACCCATTCTCAGTGGGGGAACAAAGTTGGGCAAGGTCTAAGTTTGTCGTGTAAAAATGTTGGTGTTTGAGTGTTGGTAGATGGTGGTTGGTGATGTCATGTGACCCCAAGGAGTGGGGAATGACCCTTTTGGAGTGGGGGGAGCAAGTTGTGCAAGGGCTGAATCAGACTGCTCCAAAAACCCTGCTTTAATCGTTTACACAACCCTGCTAAACGATTACGCGAGAGAAAACAAGTTTTTGTACAGAAACCTGAACCGAAGTAGTCAGTGAGAGTAACGTGGATGACCATTGTGAAAACCAGTATGTTTGAGTGACATTTGCACTTGTCTGGGGAACATGTTGGTGTGTGACTGTTGGTAGATGGTACTTGGTGATGTCATGTGACCCCAAGGAGGGCAACGACCCAATTTAAGTGGGGGGACCAAGTTGAGCAAGGGCTGAATCAGACTGCCTCAAATACCCTCTTGTAATCGTTTACAGAGGTCTGGTAAACGATTACGCGAGAGAAAATCGTGTTTTGTACATAAACTTCAACTTAGGTAGTCAGTCAGGGTAACGTGGGTGACCATTGTCAAACCGAGTTGATTTCAGTCACATTTGCACTTGTTTAGGGAACATGTTGGTGTTTGAGTGTTGGTAGATGGTCCTTGGTGATGTGATGTGACCCCAAGGATTGGGGAATGACCCTTTTGGAGGGAGGGGAGCAAGTTGTGCAAGGGCTGAATTAGACTGCCTTAAAATACCCTGCTGTAATCGTTTACAGAGGTCTGGTAAACGATTACGCGAGAGAAAACAAGTTTTTGTACAGAAACTTCAACTAGGGTAGTTAGTCAGGGTAGCGTGGGTGACCATCGTCAAAACCAGTTGATTTCAATCACATTTGCACTTGTCTGGGGAACATGTTGGTGTTTGAGTATTGGTAGATGGTGGTTGGTGATGTCATGTGACCCCAAGGATTGGGGAATGACCCATTTGGAGTGGGGGGAGCAAGTTGTTCAAGGGCTGAATCAGACTGCCTAAGAATACCCTGTTGTAATCGTTTACAGAAGCCTGGTAAACGAATACGCGAGAGAAAATCGTGTTTTGTACAGAAACTTCAACTAGGTAGTCAGCCAGGGTAACGTGGGTGACCATTGTCAAAACTAGTTGATTTCAGTCACATTTGCACTTGTCTGGAGAACATTTTGGTGTTTGAGTGTTGGTAAATGGTGGTTAGTGATGTCATGTGACCCCAAGGATTGGGGAATGACCCATTTGGAGTGGGGGCAACAAGTTGTGCAAGGGCGGAATCAGAATGCCTCAGAATACCCTGCTGTAATTGTTTACAGAGGTCTTGTAAACGATTACGTGAGAGAAAATCGTATTTTGTACAGAAACTTCAACTGGGGTAGTGATAACAGTTGAAAAACTGTTATTTTTATGCTTAAAATTGATACCAAAAGCAACCTTGAAGACTTAGAAACTAGCTTGAACTCATATTTTTGCTTTAGTTTTGTGAATAAGAGAGTTGAAAGTGAATTTAATGGTTTTGTGCAAGATTCCCTTTATTTTGTAGGCTAATTGAATGATTTGAAAGAAGAATTGAAGTACCGAATGATTGGAGTGCTAAAAAGTCAACCAGAAACCTGAAGAGTCAACCAGTCAACCAAAAAAGTCAACCAGTCAACAAAAAAAGTCAACCAGTCAACCAGAATACGAAAAAAGTCAACCAGACGAGTTTTGGGCCAGTTTTATGCGATTTTATGATCTGTTTGGGCCTGGACCCGTTTTCTATTATTTTTATGTCTTATTTAAAGACCTAGATGTCTTAGGGTTGGTATCTTTGGCAGAAACGAAGCAAACACTCTCTCTTCCACCCCTTTGAAGGAGGATCTTGGATGCTCAGGCTACCTCTTCACCTTTCTAGGGTTTTATCTTTCATTCTTTCATTATTTTTCATCTAGGTTCACCATGAATATGGTGAACTAAACCTTGTATGTTTGTTGGGGAATCAATGTAATCTTTTGAAGCTCTCATATATGGAATTTGTGCTTGCATCTTAATCTAAGATTTATGCTTTCTTTCATCATTAGTTAGGGTTTTTCCTCTTTGCTTAATGCTTGCTTTGTTTAACTCATTCAATGCATGATAATTGATTTTGTCGATACGGGAACGTACGAGGAAGTCTAGATCCGGGGAATCTCTCCCAATATTATATTGGTTGTCGTTAAGCTCCTATGCTAAGAGAACTAATTATTAGGAATGCTAGGAATCGTATGAACTCGTAATTAGGGATAGGCCTTCTTGACAAGGTAATTTAGAGAGTGGCATTAACAATGATGATTTGAATGTTGAATTCCTAAAATATATGAGAGTGGATAAGATGAAATTGACCCCCAACAACATATTCATATATATATTTCATTGAAAGTGCTTGTCTTTTGCTTTTGCCATTGATCAAAACCTCATGCATACATGTTTATTTTCGTCTTTTGCATAATACAATCCAATTATTTCGTTCTTAAGTCTTAGCTAATCAACAAACTACACAACTAAACTAGGCCGTGAGTCCTTTGGGAGAACGATACTTGGTCTTACCAAGTTTATTACTTGAACGATTCGGTCATACTTGTCGATTGTAAAACAAGTTTGTGACATCATATTTTGGTGATCATAAATTTGTCCATCAAGTTTTTGGTGCCGTTGCCGGGGACTCTGGTTTAACTGGTTAATTTGTGTGATTATTGATTATCTTTGACTTTAATTTTGAATTTCTGTTTTTATTTTTCTGTTTTTATTTTTCGGTTTTTATTTTATTTTATTTTATCTTATTTGATTTGATTTTATTTGATTTTATTTTATTTGATTTGATTAGATTTGATTTGATTTTATTTTATTTTATTTTATCTTCTGAATCTTTTATCTTCTGAATATATATCTTCTCCTATATCTTTTTGTGCTAACAAATATTTTCTAGGGTTTTGTTTTCTTGTGTATGCAGGAAGCAATTAGAACAAGGAGCAAGAAAACAACAGAACCTCTTCTTGAAGGTCTAGACGAGAGTAGACGGAGGAGAAGAATCCGAACATCTAGAGAACTTTTCCCTTCTCCAGAAACTCTCTTACAATCATCACCGCAAGGTTCTGTTCATAGCACAGAAAATATGGAGAACAACAATGTTAGAAGAACTCTTGCTGACTACACCAATATAGCTGGACCTCAGCACTTTAATAGTATAGCTAGACCTAGAGTCAATGCAGCTAATATGGAGGTCAAACCAGCACTGATTCAACTGGTGAAAAGCAACCAATTCAATGGGTTATCTCATGAAAGCCCATATGAGCACCTCACTACCTTCAATGAGATTTGCAACACAGTCAGATTAATGAGGTGCCAGACGAAGCTATCAAACTTAGCTTGTTTCCTTTCTCATTGGGAGGCAATGCTAAGCTTTGGTTGAATTCTTTCCCAGAAGAAAGTTTCACAGAGTGGGAAGCAGTGGTCACAAAATTTTTAAACAAGTACTTCCCACAATCTAAGGTGACAAAAGGCAAGCAAGAGATTTCTTCATTTAAACTGGGCATGGAAGAATCACTAGGGCATGCATGGGACAGGTATAAAAGCTTGCTAAGAAAAACACCCACGCATGGCTTTGAAGATCAGGAAGTAGTCTTAACTTTCCTTGGAGGGCTTGGTTCACAAACCAAGATGATGCTGGATGCCACAGCAGGAGGCAATATTAAATGGAAAACTCCAGAGGAAGCAACAGAGATTATAGAAAACATGGCTACTAGTGATAATGAGCTACACAGTGAGAGAGGAGCTCCTATGCAAAAAGGAGTTCTCTAATTACAGACACATGATGCCCTGCTAGCTCAAAACAAAATTCTAACTCAACAGCTGGAGACTCTGACTAAAACTCTTGCACAATTACCCAAAGAGTTGAAAACTGCTGCACAGGTACAATCCCAGTTGTGCGAATTGTGTAGAGGCGACCATATCAATGGTCAATGTGCCTTTCCAGTTGAAGCCGTAGAGGATGTAAACTACATGACCAATCAGTACCGTCAAGGAAGCTACAATCAGGGGTGGAAACCACACCCAAGTATTGGTCAAGGGCAAACTGGGCAAGCTGGTCAATATAATAAGCAGCAACAGCAACCCACCTTATGGCAACAGTTATCTATGCTTAATGAAAGGTCCATGAGGATGGAGGAAACTCTCAACAATTTCATACAGAAGACTGAGTCTACACAAAAGAGCACTGAAGCTGCTATCAAAAATCTGGAGACTCAGATGGGGCAGATCACCAAACAGGTGGAAGAAAGGCCTAATAGAAATTTTGGGGCTAATACTGAGGTTAACCCAGAGAAGAGTGCAAGGTGGTAGAGAGTGTTGATGATGAGAAAGTTGAGTTAGAAACAAAAGAGAGAAGAGAAATAGAGAGCAATAGCACTTTTCCTTTTCCAATCCATCAAGGGAAAAACTGGACTTCACAGAATTATTCAAAATGGTGGATAATGATGCACCTTGGGAACAGATTCTGCAACAGATTACGGTTTACACTAAATCTAATGAAGAAATCTCTACAAAGAAAAGACGTAGAGATGATAAGGCAAAGGAGTGTATAACTGTTAAAAAAGAGTCATTCCCTCCTAAAGCAACAGACCCAGGCAATTTTTCTATCCCTTGTACCATAGGGAAGAAAAGGGTGAAGAAAGCTCTCCTTGATTTAGGTTCAAGTGTTAACTTGATACCTTAATCTTTACTGGAGCAAATCGGCAATGTTAAAGTGAAACCTGTAAAGGTTAATCTAGTAATGGCCGATGGATCTTCAAAGGAGCCATGTGGGATTGCAGAGGACATTATAGTTTGTGTTGGCAAACTTCAGTTCTTGGCATACTTTGTGGTGATGAAGATGGAGACAGAGAAGATACCTATCATACTTGGAAGACCGTTTATGAAAACGGCCAGAGCTATCATTGATGTAAATGAAGGTATAGTGGTGCTCCAGGACCGAGAGGAGAGAGTGGTTGTAGACGTCTTCAAAGATGAGACGCAAGCACAGGAGGAAGAAGCTAGTTATAAAGCTGCATTTCAAGATGCACACATGACTAGCCATAAAGATGAAAAGCCCAAGGTTGCAGGTAACCATTGTTTGTTGTTTCAGGTGCACAAGGAAGAAAAGATTGGAAGAGGAGGAGAAATTCCTGATGACTAGAAGAAAAGAAGACCCCAACTTGGTACACCTGTGAGCATCAAGAACAAGTTGTGGGTTGTAAAGGGCTTTAAAGAGAAGGAGATGATAGAGTTAGAGTCTCCACATTCTAGAAGGACCAAAACAGTTCACAGGAAATAGCTGAGGAGTTGGTGGGATGACAACATCAACTATAAAGCAGGAACTTGAGCTTATTGGGTCAAGCTAATGACGTTAAAAGAGCGCTTGCTGGGAGGCAACCTAGTGATTTTAAGAAATTTTTAATTTTACTTTGGTTTGTAAATTTTTAATCTGTTGAACATTATATTGCTGAACATAGCATCTACTGAAGGATGCTAAGTTGTAACACCTTCTGATGGGTGTTGGTAAGTTTGAAGCACCTACTGATGGGTGTTGGTGAGATTTTAAACACCTACTGATGGGTGCTGGTGGATTTTGGGTCAGGCTCGTGACATTAAACAAGCGCTACCTGGGAGGCAAACTAGTTGATTGATTGTTTTTGCTTGTTTTACTTTAGTTAGGGTTTGCATAAGTATTTTAAACATTGAATTGCAGGGAACCAGTGAGGGGCATGTCTAGGAGGCACGTAGGTTAAGAAAAGAAGGAGAAGAGCACTTCACGAAAGTGCCGCTGAGCGGCAATTTACCGTTGAGCGGTACTCTCGCAGAATGGGCTTTAGTTCCCCTTAGCGGGACCCGAGCCCATTTGGGTATTTTTATATCCTAAGCTGCGCATATGCTCATACTTTCAGGCTCTTCTCTGCACAAACACTCCCACATACCTTCTCCAAGGTTTTCCACATCTTTTCCCTCATCCCTCTTTAGAAAATCTCCCTTCCACTCACTTGCTCACTAGTTTTCCATTTAAGTTTGGGGTTGGGAGAGAGCATCATTGAAGGGGCTGATTTCTTCATTGTGGTTTACTAATGCTTAACAATGTATCTTTTGGTTTTGTGAATTATGTTTGATGCAGGGATGGCCTCCTCATCGGGCAAAAAGAATCAAGACTATAAGATCCAAGAAGAAGGAAGATACAGAGGACAACTCAGACTGATGAGGAGCTGAGATAACATTTACTGATGAATGCTATCATATGCTTATGCTTTTGTTGGTTTAAAGTTTTCTAAACTTATTTGTTTTTGTTTTTAGATTAGGGTTTGATGTACTATATTGGACACCTGGTTTGTGTGATGGTTTGCTATTAACTGTGATTGTGTGATAAGTAATGCTTGATGATGCTTATTGAGTGATTGATGTTGAGATAGATGTGCACATAAAATGCTTATATAGGTGATTCACAAGCTTTGTGAACAAATGCATGATATCATGATTGTGATTATGAAATTAAGCAGGATGTGTATATCAAATGTGAATGAGCTTATATGTGAGGTTTTGAGCTCCAGAGTTGTTATTGTTGAATGCTATTACTTTGAAAGCATGAATTATTTTGCCCAGGTTTTCTATGATTGAATCAATTGCTTGTTTTGCATCATGTGATCAAGGCCGTTTATTGGAACCCTTTTTATTGGCCAAATTCATAAAGTTAGCCCACTAAAAGAGAACACTTTGTGTTCTATCCTTTGAACCCTTAGCCTTGAACATACACTGAAAACCCTTGATTGAAAATCTTTACCTTGAGTTAAGTAGAAGATCTTGTGTGGTATTGTTAAATGTTCAAGTTTGGGGTTGTTAGGAAAACATGAAAAAGGAAAAGCATTGAGCTAAGAGCTAAAAAGTAAGAATATGCAAAGAAAAAGAAAAAGAAAAAGAGAAAGAAAAGAAAAGAAAAGAAGAAGCAAAGCTCAATGCAAATGCAAAGGCAAGTTGGGAATGAATAAGAATAATTGTGTTGTTATGATTCTCTTAACTCAAGGATTTTGTGATCCAGAAAAACCAATTTTCTTGTTAGCCCAGCCACGTTATAAGCCATTGAAAAGTCCTTGTGATGATGCATGCTTGTGAATGTTTTTGATTGTGGTTAAATGAAAGGCAAAGTTGATTCATGTGACATTGTGATAGTGGAGTGAATGAGTGATTACATCTTATACACTTGTGTTTGAGTGAAACACTTTACCTAGTGAGGAAATATTCCATGAGCACATGAACATCCATGCTTAATTGATTGATCATTCATGAAAAATAGCATTTGTTGGATATTAAGTGACTTTGTGAACACCAAAGCATGTGCACGTCTTGATTGAAATCTTGGTCATAAGCTTGATTGAAGTCTTTACTTATCTTGAAAAGAAGATTTTTTAATGACTGAAC
Organism: Vigna umbellata; assembly: GCF_029865625.1. Classification (NCBI taxonomy): domain Eukaryota; kingdom Viridiplantae; phylum Streptophyta; class Magnoliopsida; order Fabales; family Fabaceae; genus Vigna; species Vigna umbellata. The sequence continues at coordinate 31,834,946 of NC_142170.1, read as the reverse complement.
CATTATATGAATTGGTAGAAGATTGAGTTACATCTTGTTTGCTTGAGGACAAGCAAAGTTCTAAGTTTGGGGTTGTGATAAGAGTTGAAAAACTGTTATTTTTATGCTTAAAATTCATACCAAAAGCAACCTTTAAGACTTAGAAACTAGCTTGAACTCATATTTTTGCTTTAGTTTTGTGAATAAGAGAGTTGAAAGTGAATTTAATGGTTTTGTGCAAGATTCCCTTTATTTTGTAGGCTAATTGAATGATTTGAAAGAAGAATTGAAGTACCGAATGATTGGAGTGCTGAAAAGTCAACCAGAAACCAGAAAAGTCAACCAGTCAACCAAAAAAGTCAACCAGTCAACCAGAATACGAAAAAAGTCAACCAGACAAGTTTTGGGCCAGTTTTATGCGATTTTATGATCTGTTTGGGCCTGGACCCGTTTTCTATTATTTTTATGTCTTATTTAGAGACCTAGATGTCTTAGGGTTGGTATCTTTGGCAGAAATGAAGCAAACACTCTCTCTTCCACCCCTTTGAAGGAGGATCTTGGATGCTCAGGTGATAACAGTTGAAAAACTGTTATTTTCATGCTTAAAAGTGATACTAAAAGCAACCTTTAGACTTAGAAATTAGCTTGAAATCATGCATTTTGTTTATATTTTCAGAAATAAGAGAGCTGGACAGGTTTATGCTTGATTTGAGTGTTTTTGTGCAGGTTTTGAGGTGAATTTGGTGAAAGAAGTGAAGAATGAGAGAGAGGACATTAGAAAAGACAAGAAAGAGTGCAAAAAGAGAAGTCGAAGGCACCGCTCAGCGGCAAACTACCGCTGAGCGGCACTCAAGAGGTGGCGTTGGAACCGCTGAGGGGCAAATGGCCGCTGAGGGGAAGAAAGAAGACGCGTAACCACCGCTGAGCGGTAAATGGCGCTGAGCGGCACTTTTTGGGCTTGGGCTTTTGTAATCTTTTGTAACTCTAGATTAGTATATAAGGGCTTGCACGTCCTTTAGTTAGGGATCTTTGGCAGAAACGAGGAAAACACTCTCTCTTTCACCCCTTTGAAGGAGGATCTTGGATGCTCAGGCTACCTCTTCCACTTTATTGGGTTTATTCTTTCATACTTTCATTGTTATTCATCTAGGTTCACCATGAATATGGTGAACTAAACCTTGTATGTTTGTTGGGGAATCAATGTAATCTCTTGAAGCTCTCATATATGGAATCTGTTGAGTACATCTTTGAATTAAGACATATGCTTTCTTTCATCATTAGTTAGGGTTTTTCCTCTTTGCTCAATGCTTGCATTGTTTAACTCATTCTAATGCATGATTATTGGTTTTGTCGATACGGACACGTACGGGGAAGTCTAGATCCGGGGAATTTCTCCTAATATTATACTGACAATATTCTATTGGTTGCCTTTAAGCTCCTGCACTCATGAACTAATCATTAGGAATGCTAGGAATTGTATGAACTATTTGATTAGGGAGAAGCCATCTAGAATGGTACATTAGAGAGTGGCATTAACAATGATGATTTGAATGTTGAATTCCTAAAATATATGAGAGTGGATGAGATGAAATTGACCCCCAACAACATATTCATTCATATATTCCATTGAAAGTGTTTATCTTTTGTCTTTGCCATTGATCAAAATTCATGCATACATGTTTATTTTCTGTCTTGCATTTTAAACTCAAATATTTCGTTTGTAAGTCTTAGTTAATCAAGAAACCACATAACTAAACTAGGCCGTGAGTCCTTTGGGAAGAACGATACTTGGTCTTACCAAGTTTTATTACTTGAAACGATTCGGTCATACTTGCCGATTGTGAAACAAGTTTGTGACATCATATTTTGGTGCTTACAAATTTGTCCATCAAGTTTTTGGCGCCGTTGCCGGGGATTCATGGTTTAACTGGTTAATTTGTGTGATTATTGATTATCTTTGACTTATTTTTTTTTATTTTATTTTAAATTTCGAATTTTTATTTTATTTTATTTTTCTGTTTATATTTTTCAGTTTGTATTTTATTTGATTTTTTTTGTTGTTTTCTGTTTTTCTGTTTTCTGTTTTTATTTTCTGTTTTTTTATTTTTCGGTTTTTATTTGATTTTATTTTATCTTTTTAGATTAGATTTTATTTTATTTTATTGTATTTTATCTTTTTATCTTTTTAGGTTAGATTTTATTTTATTTTATTAGATTTTATTTTTTTATCTTTTTAGGTTAGATTTTATTTTATTCTTATTCTATCTTTTAGGTTAGGTTAGATTTTATTTTATTTTATCTTTTAGATTATATTTTATTTTTTAGATTAGGTTTTATTCTATTTTATTTGATTCTATCTTCTAAATCTTTTATCTTCTTATATCTTTTAAATCTTTAGTTTTTTCTCTATCTTTTTGTGCTAACAATTGTTTTTAGGGTTTTGTGCCTAATGTCTGCAGAATGCAATTTGGTCAAGAGTTTAACTATAGGGGCACTCAATTCTACCAAAGTAATCTCAACCAATGGTGGGAACCTCACTCAAGCATGGATCAAAGCCAATTTTGGCAAGCTGCTGGACAATTTGAGAACCAACCACAACAACAATGGCAGCAACAACCCTTTCTATCAGGAAGTTTGGATAGGTTGGAGGACACCCTTCAACGATTTTTGAAAAATTCCGACTCTACTCAGAAAAGCATTGAAGAATCATGTAAAAGAATGGAGATGCAACTTCGTCACATTAGTCAGATATTAAATGATGATGTTAATACTGATGTTAACCTTAAGGAGGAAGGGCAAGTCATTATCACTGAAAGTGACAAGATTCTTGATGAGGAAAAATTAGAGGGAGATGAGAAAAGGGTAGAGAGAAAAGAGAAAGAAGAGTTGAGTGAGAAAGATAAAGATGAAGAAAAAGAAAAAGAATTGGTTGAGAGAGAAGAGAGAAAGAAAATTTGTGTGAAGATAAAGAAGTTGAGGAGAAAAAGAGAAAGGAAGAAAAAAATAAAAGAAGAGAAAAAGAGAAAATTTAGGGAGAGAAAAAGGAAGAAAAAGAAGATGAGAGGAAAGAAGAAGAAATCACATGAAAAATCACATCCTCATCTAAAGAAGAATCATAGGAAGGAAAAGAAATTTAAGTGCTTCATGGAAATCTTCAAGAAATTGGAGATTAAAGTTCCTATGATTGAGACACTGCAACAGGTTCCTGGTTTGATCAAATTTCTGAAGAAGTTCAGTAGGAAGAAGAAGAAAAAGAAGAAGGAACTTGAGCTTTACTGGGTCAAGCTAGTGACGTTAAAGAAGCGCTTGCTGGGAGGCAACCCAGTGGATTTACAAACTTTTGATTTGGTTTTGTAATTTATAATTTGTGAATATTATTCTGTAATTATTTTTTTTTTTTTTTTTTTTTTTTTTTTTGATCTAGCATCTACTGAAGGATGCTAGGTGGTTAAGTATCTACTGAAGGATACTAAGTTTGAAACACCTACTGATGGGTGTTGGTGGATTTTGGGTCAGGCTCGTGACGTTAAACAAGCGCTACCTGGGAGGCAACCCAGTTGATTGATTGTTTTTGTTTGTTTATTTTTAGTTAGGATTTGCATAAGCATTTTTAACATTGAATTGCAGGGAACCTATGAGAGACATGTAGGGAAGGCACGTAGGTCAAGAAAAGAAGGAGGGGAGCACTTCACGAAAGTGCCGCTGAGCGGCAATTACCGCTGAGCGGTACTATCGCAGAGGGGCTTAAGTTCCCCTTAGCGGGACCCGAGCCCATTAGGGTATTTTTATACCCCAAGCTGCGTTTTAGGGTTTATTTCCAGACTTCTCTCTGCACAAACACTTCCACACACCTTCTCTTAGGTTTCCCACATCTTTTTACTCTTCCCTCTTTAGAAAATTTCTCTTCCACTCACTTTTACACTAGTGTGCTATCAAAGTTTGGGGTTGGAAGAGAGCATTCTAGTTTGGAAGCATTCTCATATCATCTAGCATCTCCACCCAAGTAAGTAAAATGCATTTTGTTCATTCTAGGGTTCTTGAAATTGACTGTGATTGTCAAAGCATGAATATTTAGGGGTTTTGATTTCTATGCATGATTTGATGATATATTTGATGTTTGAACCGATTAAACTGCTTGATTATGAACTGGAAAACTGAAAATTGCATTTGGGTGGAGTTAGGACAGTTTAAAAACGAGATTTGCAAAAATCTGCAGATCACCGCTGAGCGGCATTTACCGCTGAGCGGCACTCTGCCAGATTTGCTTTTTCTGGTTTGTTGCGTGTTTGAATGTGGCACTGGTGGCGCTGAGGGGAAATTCTGGCCCTCAGCGGTGGTTTAGCTTCAAAAGGAGTTTTGTTTTGTGTTTACTAATGATTAACATCATGTTCTGTGGTTTTGGATTTATGTTTGAATGCAGGAATGGCATCCTCTTCAGGAAAGAGATTGAAAACCATGGCAACCAAGAGAAAGGAAAAGGAACCAGAGCAGCCCCATAATGGCAGGTTCCTCTCTAGGAAACATGAGAAGCACTTTAGGGTGGTTCAGGACAGGAGACTTCTAATGGAGAGAAAGGTTGGAATGATACCTAACTTTGCTCCTCAATTTGGAGAGCAAGTGTTAGGGAATGATTGGGGAAAGCTAGCCACTTATCCAGCACCTGCCAACATAGCTGTGGTGAAGGAATTTTACACCAATGCAAAGAAGATTGGTGATTATCCAGCTGAGAATTATTTGGGCTATGTTAGAGGCCATGCTATCAGGTATGATCCTGACTCCATCAATAACTTTCTGGATACTGTGTGGGCTGGTGAGCAATGCCAGTTTGCTCTTAGCATGGAGGAAGGTGCTGACTTTGAGGATGTTGAGAGAGTATTGTGCATACCTGGAGGACACTTCCAAAGGAATAGATCTGGTTCAGTGGTTAATATTAGGAGGACAGATTTGACTCCTCTTGCAAAGTATTGGATGGCATTTTCTCATGCCAACATTCAGCCATGTTCACATGTGTCAGATATTACTCTCAACAGGGCACTCTTCATCTACTGTGCTATCAGAAACTTGAATGTTAATATTGGGCAGGTGATAGCTGATGAGATTAGTGTGTGTGCTAACACCTCAAACAACAAAGCACCACTGGGACATCCTTCTTTGATTACTCACCTTTGCAAGCTAGCTGGGGTGGACACTTCTGTTCCACCATTTGAGAGGCCAAGAAAAGCTATAGATGAGGCCTATTACAGACAGTACTGTGGAGGTGAGGAGGCAGCCCAGCCAGTGCCACCACGCCAGGCTCGTAGAGAGAGAAGGCCAGCACAGAGCAGGACTTCTGCTGATACTCATGAGGCAGAACCATTCCAGATGAGGGACATGTATATGTCTCTTATAGGTGCTCAGTTGCAGTCCATCCACAGAGGGCAGGTGGCCACGGCTGAGATGATAGTGGGGATGTATGATACCCCTCCAGCACACAGGTGGACTATGGATGAATTCCATAATGTGGTAGCTTGGCCAGAAGAACCATGGCATGGAGGAGCTGAAGCAGCTGAAGCTTCAGCCCGAGACATGGATGAAGATGAAGCTGAGGAGGAGGATGCATTTGATGAAGATGATGATGAAGAGGAAGAGGAAGATACAGAGAGCTCGGACTGATGAGGAGCTGAGATAGCATTTACTGATGAATGCTATCATATGATTATGCTTTTGTGGTTTAAGTTTTCTGAACTTATTTGTTTTTGTTTTTAGATTAGGGTTTGATGTACTCTATTGAACACCTGGTTCCTTATGATGGGTTGCTATTAACTGTGATTGTGTGATAAGTAATGCTTGATGATGCTTATTGATTGATTGATGTTGAGATGATGTGCACATTAAAATGCTTATACAGGTGATTCACAAGCTTTGTGAACAAATGCATAATATCATGATTGTGATTGTGAAATTAAGCAGGATGTGCATGTCAAATGTGAATGAGCTTATATGTGAGGTTTTGAGCTCCAGAGTTGTTATTGTTGAATGCTATTACTTTGAAAGCATGAATGACTTTGCCCAGGTTTTCTATGATTGAATAAATTGCTTGTTTTGCATCATATGATCAAAGGCCGTGTTTTTGAAACCCTTTTTATTGGCCAAATTCATAAAGTTAGCCTTCTAAAAGAGAACACGTTGTGTTCTATCCTTTGAACCCTTAGCCTTAAATATACACTGAACACCCTTGATTGAAAATCTTTACCTTGAGTTAAGTAGAAGATCTTGTGTGGTATTGTTAAATGTTCAAGTTTGGGGTTATTGGGGAAACATGAAAAAGGAAAAAGCATTGAGCTAACAGCTAAAAAGTAAGAATATGCAAAGAAAAGAAAAGAAAAAGAAGCAAAGCTCAATGCAAATGCAAAAGCAAAGGCAAAAGAAAGTTGGGAATGAATAAGAAGATTGTGTTGTTATGATTCTCTTAACTCAAGGATTTTGTGATCCAGAAAAACCAATTTTCTTGTTAGCCCAGCCACATTATAAGCCATTGAAAAGTCCTTGTGATGATGCATGCTTGTGAATGTATTTGATTGTGGTTAAATGAAAGGCAAAGTTGATTCATGTGACATTGTGATAGTGGAGTGAATGAGTGAAACACTTTACCTCTTATACACTTGTGTGTTGAGTGAAACACTTTACCTAGTGAGGAAAGATTCCATAAGCACATGAACATCCATGTTTAATTGATTGATCATTCATGAAAAATAGCATTTGTTGGAACTTAAATGACTTTGTGAACACTAAAGCATGTGCACATCTTGAATTAACTCTTGGTCATAAGTTTGAGTGAAGTTATTACTTATCTTGAAAAGAGGATTTTGAATGAGTGAACCATCATATGAATTGATTGGAGATGGAGTTACATTTTGTTTGCTTGAGGACAAGCAAAGTTCTAAGTTTGGGGTTGTGATAACAGTTGAAAAACTGTTATTTTCATGCTTAAAAGTGATACTAAAAGCAACCTTTAGACTTAGAAATTAGCTTGAAATCATGCATTTTGTTTATATTTTCAGAAATAAGAGAGCTGGACAGGTTTATGCTTGATTTGAGTGTTTTTGTGCAGGTTTTGAGGTGAATTTGGTGAAAGAAGTGAAGAATGAGAGAGAGGACATTAGAAAAGACAAGAAAGAGTGCAAAAAGAGAAGTCGAAGGCACCGCTCAGCGGCAAACTACCGCTGAGCGGCACTCAAGAGGTGGCGTTGGAACCGCTGAGGGGCAAATGGCCGCTGAGGGGAAGAAAGAAGACGCGTAACCACCGCTGAGCGGTAAATGGCGCTGAGCGGCACTTTTTGGGCTTGGGCTTTTGTAATCTTTTGTAACTCTAGATTAGTATATAAGGGCTTGCACGTCCTTTAGTTAGGGATCTTTGGCAGAAACGAGGAAAACACTCTCTCTTTCACCCCTTTGAAGGAGGATCTTGGATGCTCAGGCTACCTCTTCCACTTTATTGGGTTTATTCTTTCATACTTTCATTGTTATTCATCTAGGTTCACCATGAATATGGTGAACTAAACCTTGTATGTTTGTTGGGGAATCAATGTAATCTCTTGAAGCTCTCATATATGGAATCTGTTGAGTACATCTTTGAATTAAGACATATGCTTTCTTTCATCATTAGTTAGGGTTTTTCCTCTTTGCTCAATGCTTGCATTGTTTAACTCATTCTAATGCATGATTATTGGTTTTGTCGATACGGACACGTACGGGGAAGTCTAGATCCGGGGAATTTCTCCCAATATTATACTGACAATATTCTATTGGTTGCCTTTAAGCTCCTGCACTCATGAACTAATCATTAGGAATGCTAGGAATTGTATGAACTATTTGATTAGGGAGAAGCCATCTAGAATGGTACATTAGAGAGTGGCATTAACAATGATGATTTGAATGTTGAATTCCTAAAATATATGAGAGTGGATGAGATGAAATTGACCCCCAACAACATATTCATTCATATATTCCATTGAAAGTGTTTATCTTTTGTCTTTGCCATTGATCAAAATTCATGCATACATGTTTATTTTCTGTCTTGCATTTTAAACTCAAATATTTCGTTTGTAAGTCTTAGTTAATCAAGAAACCACATAACTAAACTAGGCCGTGAGTCCTTTGGGAAGAACGATACTTGGTCTTACCAAGTTTTATTACTTGAAACGATTCGGTCATACTTGCCGATTGTGAAACAAGTTTGTGACATCATATTTTGGTGCTTACAAATTTGTCCATCATCAGGCTACCTCTTCACCTTTCTAGGGTTTTATCTTTCATTCTTTCATTATTGTTCATCTAGGTTCACCATGAATATGGTGAACTAAACCTTGTATGTTTGTTGGGGAATCAATGTAATCTTTTGAAGCTCTCATATATGGAATTTGTGCTTGCATCTTAATCTAAGATTTATGCTTTCTTTCATCATTAGTTAGGGTTTTTCCTCTTTGCTTAATGCTTGCTTTGTTTAACTCATTCAATGCATGATAATTGATTTTGTCGATACGGGAACGTACGGGGAAGTCTAGATCCGGGGAATCTCTCCCAATATTATATTGGTTGTCGTTAAGCTTTTGTGCTAAGAGAACTAATTATTAGGAATGCTAGGAATCGTATGAACTCGTAATTAGGGATAGGCCTTCTTGACAAGGTAATTTAGAGAGTGGCATTAACAATGATGATTTGAATGTTGAATTCCTAAAATATATGAGAGTGGATAAGATGAAATTGACCCCCAACAACATATTCATATATATATATTTCATTGAAAGTGCTTGTCTTTTGCTTTTGCCATTGATCAAAACCTCATGCATACATGTTTATTTTCGTCTTTTGCATAATACAATCCAATTATTTCGTTCTTAAGTCTTAGCTAATCAACAAACTACACAACTAAACTAGGCCGTGAGTCCTTTGGGAGAACGATACTTGGTCTTACCAAGTTTATTACTTGAACGATTCGGTCATACTTGCCGATTGTAAAACAAGTTTGTGACATCATATTTTGGTGATCATAAATTTGTCCATCAGGTAGTCAGTCAGGGTAAGGTGGGTGACCATTGTCAAAACCAGTTGATTTCAGTCACATTTGGACTTGTCTGGGGAAATGTTGGTGTTTGAGTGTTGGTAGATGGTGGTTGGTGATGTCATGTGTCCCCAAGGAGTGGGGAATGACCCATTTGGAGTGGGGGGACCGAGTTGTGCAAGGACTGAATCAGATTGCCTCAAAATACCCTGTTGTAATCGTTTACAGAGGTCTGGTAAACGATTATGCGAGAGAACATCGAGTTTTGTACAAAAACTTCAACTGAGGTAGTCAGTCAGGGTAACGTGGGTGACCATTGTCAAAACCAGTTGATTTCAGTCACTTTTGCACTTGTTTGGGGAACATGTTTATGTTTGACTGTTGGTAGATGATGGTTGGTGTGGGGAATGACCCATTTTGAGTGGGGGGAGCAAGTTGTGCAAAGTCTGAATCAGACTGCCTCAGAATACCCTGTTGTAATCGTTTACAGAGGTCTTGTAAATGATTACGCGATAGAAAAGCGTGTTTTGTACAGAAACTTCAGCTGAAGTAGTCAGTCAGGGTAACGTGGGTGACCATTGTCAAAACCAGTTCATTTCAGGCAGAAGTCCACCTCTAAGTGGATCGGGAGGTAATATTTGGTAAGTGGTGTTGGTGTTTTAATCACAATTGCAATTGTATTTAGTGTATCATGAATTCAACATTACAAATTAAATGACGAAAATTGATGAACTAGTTTGACAGTAAAGAACTTCATTAAATTAAAGACTTCAAATTATGAAAATAGGAACTGCGATATATAGTTTTTTTAATAATGCAGAAAATGAAGCCTAAACAAGCAATTCTAAGTCTGAGGATTTTCAGAACCACTTTGCAAGTGTTGCAATTGTTCTTCAATGTTCCCAACTCGCGATTGCGACGCATAAAACCTTGTAGTGATGACCATGTCCATGTTTCCAAATCAAGTTTCAAGGGCATCAAATCGAGTTTCAAAGGCATCAAATCTTGTACCAACGAAGGTCTGAAGTTGTTCTATGCGGTTGATGACATTATTTAGTGTTGTAGATGAATTGCCTTCTTCATCATCTTCTCCTTCTTGATCTTGATCTTGTTGTAAGGGGGATGGGGGGCGTTGCCTTTGGGAACCCATTCTCCATCAACATTTTGCACATAACCAAATGATGCTACAACTTCACTACCAATTTTTTGCTTGAACTTCACTTCTGAAATGGGATCAGTGTCAGTAGGCACTTGAAACTGTTCCATGAAGATGGTTATCAAATGTGGATATGGCAACTTGGCGTTCTCCCTTAATGCTCTTTTCATCTTATATCTAATAAGATGTCCCCAATTAATGTGAATGGAATTTAAAAAAGCCCAAAGCAGCATAATATCCACTTCGGATGCCTGACCAATATTGGTTGCACGAGGAATTAATACTCGAGTGAGATCGTAATGAAGTATCCTTGGTTGAACCTTCATTTGGCCCGCTAGTATTCTGGATTGTATGACTGCATCATCTCTACAAACTAGTTGCCTTGCAGTAATAGAATCGTATTGTTCTTTCCAGTCATCTACAAGTTTTCCTTCATAACGAACACCATGAGGGGGGAGATTAGTCAGTTGTTGAAAAAGATTAGGGCTCACCCTAATTTTTACACCTTTTACCTCGCTTTGAATAACCCCAATATCCGATATTGACAAGTTGTTGTAGAACACTCTCACTAATTCTGGGTGGTAATGTCTTTTTAAAGACACAAATTCAGTGAGCCCAACTTCGGCCAATATGTCATAAAATATAAAGTTCTTTCCTTCAAAGTAACCATAATTTAGATACTTACTTTCCAATATATCACGATTGACAAAATGTTGGGCATATTTCTCCTACTGCTCATCTGAGGAGAAGAGATCATTGTTAGGCGTTGGAGGGGATGAGGATGGTGACGGGATTGTACTGCAGCGGCGTCGACGTCCACCAGTGGAAGAAGATGCCTTTTGTTTCTTGGTTGCACGATCACCCATTTAATTGTGTTTAGGGTTTTGCAGTGACAGAAGTGAGGTTTTGTAAACGTTTTTTAGCAAGGACGTGATTGGGCGGTTATATACACGATTGAAATTTATAGACGTTATATATGTACTGATGTAGTGGTTAGTTTTGTGTAATCAAGAGGATCGTGTAATCGATTACGACATACTAGTAATCGATTACAACAGTGAATTATGGTGTCTTCATATGCATTCCAAACATTCATCACTTGGATTTCATTGAGGACCATCATGAATTAAAAAAAACATATTAAATTCACAAAAAAGCAGTCAAGATGTTGTTATCGAAATTGTTATGTACAACTGACAACAACGACAAAAATCCTAAATGACCCATTTCGTTATCTTCTGATAGTTGGATAGAGTCCGCTTCAAACTGAACATGGTCATCACGTTCAACAACATTAGATGCCCTTACCCCCTGCAACAACAAAATTATTAATTACAACTAAATTCATACAAATTAAAGTATTTCATCAATATTTTCAACGTAATTAATGACTCACGCATTATTCGGTGGGTGGTGTTGAAGTCTTTCTCCATGAAGCCGACTTTCTTCTTTGGGTGTTTTTCTCAACAGTGGACTTCAACCTCTTTGTGCGTGGACGTCCCTTTCGCTTAACACCTTCTGGACTGTGAACAAGGACATCAGATGTTCCAACTGGACTATGTGGTATTGTCGTGGATGCACCAGTATCATATCTTAGTTGGCCTGCATCACTATTGATGTTATTTGTCATGGATGAACTGAACCCAAAGTTTTGACCGAGACAATTAATTTCCTTTTCCAATTGAGAACTAGCAACCTCAGACTCACATGCAACTTCAACAATTTCATAAAAACGTTTGCACAACAATTTGTATCTTTCCATGTGTGGTTCATTAGTGGAATTATTATACGATGTTGTTATTAGTGTGTGTCTTCTTTGGATATTTTTGCTCCAACACTGCAAAATGTATTGTGAGTGAACACTGTATACGTCTTCTTGACCAAATACCAATAGGGAATGGTGACATATAATGCCTCTAAACTCAAATAGTTGGCAAGAGCAGGTGCTTGTCTGTGTCAGGGGATCAAATTGAACTTTGTAAAATTTATTTGGTAAACGATTACCCTCCCACATTCGTTCCTCTTTTATAGTTTAAGTGTTCCATAAGTCGTCCTTTAAGGTGTCTTTGATGAAACAATTCATCCTCGAACGAAACTCTGTTTGAACCTCCTCAAACTTTGCATGTGTGTATTCGACTTGAAATTGTCTCTCAATCGGTGACTGATGGAAAAATTTATGATCACCAAAATATGATGTCACAAACTTGTTTTACAATCGGCAAGTGTGACCGAATCGTTTCAAGTAATAAACTCGGTAAGACCAAGTATCGTTCTCCCAAAGGACACAGCCTATTTTAGTTATGTGATTTGTTGATTAGCTAAGACTTAAGAACGAAATAATTGGAGTTTAATATGCAAAACAGAAAATAAACATGTATGCATGAGTTTTGATCAATGGCAAAAGCAAAAGACAAGCACTTTCAATGAAATATATGGAGGAATATGTTGTTGGGGGTCAATTTCATCTTATCCACTCTCATATATTTTAGGAATTCAACATTCAAATCATCATTGTTAATGCCACTCTCTAAATTACCTTGCCAAGAAGGCCTATCCCTAATTACGAGTTCATACGATTCCTAGCATTCCTAATAATTAGTTCTTTTAGCACAGGAGCTTAACGACAACAAATATAATATTGGGAGAGATTCCCCGGATCTAGACTTCCCCGTATGTTCCCGTATCGACAACATCAATAATCATGCATTGAATGAGTTAAACAAAGCAAGCATTAAGCAAAGAGGAAAAACCGTAACTAATGATGAAGGAAAGCATAAATCTTAGATTAAGATGCAAGCACAAATTCCGTATATGAGAGCTTCAAAAGATTACATTGATTCCCCAACAAACATACAAGGTTTAGTTCACCATATTCATGGTGAACCTAGATGAACAATAATGAAAGAATGAAGGATAAAACCCTAGAAAGGTGAAGAGGTAGCCTGAGCATCCAAGATCCTCCTTCAAAGGGGTGGAAGAGATAGTGTTTGCTTCGTTTCTGCCAAAGATACCAACCCTAAGACATCTAGGTCTTTAAATAGGACATAAAAATAATAGAAAACGGGTCCAGGCCCAAACAGATCATAAAATCGCATAAAACTGGCCAAAAACTCGTCTGGTTGACTTTTTTCGTATTCTGGTTGACTTTTTTGGTTCACTGGTTGACTTTTCTGGTTGACTGGTTGACTTTTCTGGTTTCTGGTTGACTTTTCAGCACTCCAATCATTCGGTACTTCAATTCTTCTTTCAAATCATTCAATTAGCCTACAAAATAAAGGGAATCTTGCACAAAACCATTAAATTCACTTTCAACTCTCTTATTCACAAAACTAAAGCAAAAATATGAGTTCAAGCTAGTTTCTAAGTCTTAAAGGTTGCTTTTGGTATCAATTTTAAGCATAAAAATAATAGTTTTTCAACTTTGCATGTGTGTATTCGACTTGAAATTGTCTCTCAATCGGTGACTGAGAGCCACATGCAACAGTGGTGTTCATGGAGGAGAAGTCTGCTTGAATTTCCTTCTGGGCCTTTTCCCTAACGACATTGTCGTATTGAACCACAAATTGTTGAAGTGTGGTTGTGGAATTAATAAATCCATCAAAAAAAGCATTCATTCCCTCACTTCTTTGAGTGGTAGACATGCCGGCCCAAATTTTTTTTTCAGGTAACATGGAACCCATTTATGTCTCTCTTCGTACAAATTACATAGCCATTTATTTTGCTCCAATCCATGTTTAGTAAGTAGTTCCTCCGAACCATTTTCAAATTCTGTTGGATAACCACAATCATATATAAGCGCATGTAGTTCGCTTTTGATAGCGGGATTATTTCTATAGTCGTGCAATTTTTCAGGCAACTTTTTCAGGATGTGCCATAAACACCACCTGTGCCTCGTATCAGGAAACACTTGTTCAATAGCATTGGCCATTGCCCTGCATTGGTCAGTAATAATACCTTGAGGACTCTTATTACGCATGCATCTAAGCCAACATTGGAACAACCATACAAATGCGACAGTGTCTTCCGAAGACAACAATCCACAACCAAGTAAAATGGAGTGTCCATGATGGTTAACTCCCACAAAAGGCGCAAATGGCATGTCGTACTTATTTGTTAAGTAAGTCGTGTCAAACGAAACAACATCACCAAATTCTTCATATGCAGCACGACTTCTTGCATCAGCCCAAAACACACTACAGATTTTATTCCCTTCATCCAATGCAATGTCATAGAAGAACTTGTTATTTCTATCTTTCATTGAAGAAAAGTGTCGTAGGAGTGCCTGACCATCACCATCCTTATATAAAGATCTTCTATGTTGGCCAATGTAGTTTCTCGCGTCCCGCTCGACGAAGTCCATGTTTTCATAGCCCCCGACATCGTTGACAATGCTAAGGAAACTCTTATTTAACCTAACTCCAGCATCATTGTTTACCTGCAAGGGGAGTTTTGCTTGCATGCTTAACTTTCTATTTGCTGCAAATAGGTTGGAGTAATTCTGGCAAAAATAATGGTTGTGGTCCAGAACAACGGTTCTTATAAACCACTTGTTGTCCTTCTTTGCAATGGTTATCCCAACAGGACATTGGTTAGTTTGACTTGGAAGTGTTTTGACCACTGGTTTGACGGAAGACACATATTTGCCTTCCCTTGAACAAATTATTCTCAAGTAGTACACGTTGTTGTCTTTATCTTTTTTAGAAGTTCTAGTCCGCACGGCAAACCCACATCTAATGGCGTAGTTTGTGTAAAATTTTCTAGCTTCATTCATTGAGTCAAAACACATATGCACTGTTGGGTCCATTTCCAATAAACTTTGATTACGGTCATCAACATTCTGATTATACTCATTCACTTCATCTACATCTATTGTGTGCTTCGACATTTGACCCAGCTTTAACTATAAACCAAATGATATTCACTCATTAAACTTACGACAATTACCACTGTCAACTAAAAAAATATTAAAATAAACTCATATCCAAAAAGTAAAGTAATACGTACCATGCTGGAATGGAGTGCCCTTTAATGAAGCTCAAATGGTCCTAACCAACCTCCTCTTCAACATTTATGTCCACCATAAAGAACCTCATGTGGTTGTCACCAAACTTCCGAACATGCTTGTACCCCTTCTCTTTAATGAAGACCAAAGTAAGTTTTCTGAAAGTTGTTGGTTAATGGAGCCAAATGTTAACGTTGGAGGTTGATGTAGGTGTTTAGTTCCGCCAAAGCTATTATTTTTGCCTTCTGAAGCACTATTTTGCTTACATTGACAAACCATGCATTCAATGTTGTCAGCATAAAGTTTCTCTCTCTCATAACCCACAATCAATGGTTTTCACTTTTAAAGATTTCCTATCAAATCAGAGATATCCCCACAATTAATGCAACTTCATTTTAACAAGTTAACGAATTATTTCTTAATATTTTGTTCAAAATAAAGTTTCATCCACGTCCATCAACCAACATCTCGTCATTAATAATGGAAATAGTTATAAAATAAATATTTTTTTGCATTATTAAATATTGATTTCATGTAGTGTGACTCTCCATGTACTTCTCTTTAAATATCGGAGACAAACCCATTGTCTACACTTGAATCAGGTGACTATATTTCTAACCTATTTACCATTGTTTGAATTCTTAGTTACTTATGTAATGATCCCATTCATCTTGCCTCGTTAACCTGGTATTTTAATTTGGACAAAAAATTTCAGCCTAATCATGGATGCATGGGAAGACCTTGTTTATGATGATGATGTCCTTGAATTGTTTTTGAAAAAATGCGATGCGTCGACATCGCTTATACCTGGTCCTGCAGGTAACATCCAAGCAACTTTCCTGTATAGAACGGGAACAGAAGAACCCAAATCGACACAAGAATTTGCTCAAGCAACTTATGAACGAGATTTCAACTCCAATGCTTGGAAATGGGCACAGATGTTTATTGAACACCACGGTACACTCAATCTCATACACGGTTCAAACAACATTATTACGTTCACGAGTTGTAATCTCTTTTCATATATTTTTTGTCATTGGAGGTCTCGTAACGGATGGAAAATTCGAAAACGTCAACTCCCTCCAAGAGGCAAAATCAGTAGAGGTCCTTCCATTTGTTGCTTGCATATTGAAAGAGTGCAAGCCAAATGGGTTGGGAGATATGCAGTTGACTGTTAAGGTATTATTTCCTTTATGCAACAACAATACATGTTATGGTAGATTAATAACTTATTATATGTTTGAAGGACCCAACTGCCACGATGAAGGCTTCTTTTCATAAGAAAGTTCTTGAAGATCCTCAAATTGCAGACAATATCGGAGTTGGTTCCGTTATGCTACTCAATCTTGTAACCCATCCATTTTGAACTTAACTAGCATAATTATTTTCTTGGTCTTTCAATGTTCTTCTTGTCACTAATTTGGTCTGTACATTTAGGTCCACCCCTTCACTACATTTCGGCAAAACTACTACCTCCATATTACGCATCGCTCTATAGTGAAGGTTTTTCCAGCTGATGTTTGTCCTCCAACAATTGACCTCGTAAAGGAGACCCCAAAACCTGTCATTGGACTCCCTATGTGGGCAGAGAAGAAACTCAATGTGGATGACATCCTTCGGAAATTTGTACCTCCATCGGACCAACCATCAACGTCCAAACAACCAGACAACCAGTAGTGGGTTTTGGTTAACTGTAATATTATATTAAGACCATTATAAGTATGTAATGGATAACTGTAATATTTCAAACCTACAATGTATTATTGTTGTGTATGGTGTGTACCTTAATTTCTATTAATGTTGTGTTATGATGAATTTCATTGTGTTATACAAATGTTTTGAAGTTAATTATTGGCATGCTTTGTTATCAATTCCCACCTTCTACCATAACTGTAATACCAACATGAACTCCAAAGAACTGGATTTGTGGCTAAAATTAAATTGTTTTGTCCATACGTGACCTAGCTATACATGACTTACTACTTCAGTTGAAGTATCTGTACAAAACACGTTTTTCTCTCGCGTAATCATTTACCAGGACTGTGTAAACGATTACAGCAGGGTCTTTGGAGCAGTCTGATTCAGCCCTTGCACAACTTGGTCCCTCCACTCCAAATGTGTCATTCCCCACTCCTTGGGGTCACATGACATCACAAACCACAATCTACCAACACTCAAACACCACCAAGTTCCCTAGACAAGTGCAAATGTGACTGAAAAGAACTCGTTTTGTCAATGGTCACCCACGTTACCCTAACTGACCACTTCAATTCAGGTTTCTGTACAAAAACATGTTTTCTCTCGCGTAATCATTTACTCGGACTCTGTAAACGATTACAGTAGGGTTTTTGGAGCAGTCTGATTCAGCCTTTGCACAACTTGGTCACCCCACTCGAAATAGGTCATTCCCCACTCCTTGGGGTCACATCACATCACAAACCACCATCTACCAACACTCAAACACCAACATGTTCCCCAGACAAGTGCAAATGTGATTGAAATCAACTAGTTTTGACAATGGTCACCCACGTTACCCTGACTGACTACTTCAATTGAATTTTTTGTACAAAACACGATTTTCTCTCGCGTAATCGTTTACCAGACCTCTGTAAACGATTACAGCAGGGTATTCTGAGGCAGTCTGATTCAGCCCTTGCACACCTTGGTCCCCCCACTCCAAATGGGTCACTCCCCACTCCTTGGGGTCACATGACATCACCAACCACCATCTACCAACACTCAAACACCAACATGTTCCCCAGACATGTGCAAATGTGACTGAAATCAACTGGTTTATACAATGGTCAACCACGTTACCCTGACTGACTACCCTAGTTGAAGTTTCTGTACAGAAAACGATTTTCTCTCGCGTAATCATTTACCAAACCTCTGTAAACGATTACAGCAGGGTATTCTGAGGCTGTTTGATTCAGCTCTTGCACAACTTGCCCCCTGCCCCCCCCCCCCCCCACTCCAAATGGGTCATTCCCCACTCCTTGGGTTCACATGACATCACCAACCACCATCTACCAACACTCAAACACCAACATGTTCCCTAGACAAGTACAAATGTGGCTAAAATCAATTGGTTTTGATAATGGTCACCCACGTTACCCTGAGTGACTAACCCAGTTGAAGTTTCTGTACAAAAGACGATTTTCTCTCGCGTAATCGTTTACCAGACCTCTGTAAATGATTACAGTAGGGTATGCTGAGGCAGTCTGATTCAGCCCTTGCACAACATGGTCACCCCATTCCAAATGGGCCATTCCCCACTCCTTGGGGTCACATGACATCACCAACCACCGTCTACCAACACTCAAACACCAACATGTTCCCCAGACAAGTGCAAATGTGACTGAAATCAACTGGTTTTGACAATGGTCACCCACGTTACCCTGACTGACTAAACGAGTTGAAGTTTCTATACAAAACATTGTTTTCTCTCGCGTAATCGTTTACCAGACCTCTGTAAATGATTACAATAGGGTATTCTTAGGCACTCTGATTCAGCCCTTGCACAACTTGCTCCCCCCACTCAAAATGGGTCATTCCCCACTCCTTGGGGTCACATCACATCACAAACCACCATCTACCAACACTCAAACACCAACATGTTCCCCAAAAGAAGTGAAAATGTGACTAAAATCAACTGGTTTTGACAATGGTCACCCACGTTACCCTGACTAACTACTTCAGTTGAAGTTTCTGTACAAAACACGATTTTCTCTCGCGTAATCGTTTACCAGACCTCTGTAAACGATTACAGCAGGGTATTCTGAGGCAGTCTGATTCAGCCCTTGCACAACTTGGTCCCCCCACTCAAAATAGGTCATTCCCCACTCCTTGGGGTCACATCACATCACTAAGCACCATCTACCAACACTCAAACGCCAACATGTTCCCCAAACAAGTGCAAATGTGACTGAAATGAACTGGTTTTGACAATGGTCACTCACGTTACCCTGATTGACTACTTTAGTTGAAGTTTCTGTACAAAACCTGGAATATTCTCGCGTAATCGTTTACAAGGACAGTGTAAACGATTACGACGGTGTCTTTTTCAGCAGTCTAGGTCAGGCCTTGCCCAAGTTGTGTCCCCCACTGAAAATGGGTTCTTCCCCGCTACTTGGGGTCACCTCACATCAGCTACTACCGTGTAAGACCACTAAAACACCAACATCTTCCAAACACAAGTGCAACTCTGAGTCAAACTAACAGTTTTTGCCAATGGTCATTAAAGTCACCGTGGTTCAATATTTGAATTCAAATTTGTGTACAAAACACACATTATTGTCGCGTAATCGTTTACTAACACACTATAAACGATTACCATTTAGTTCTGCCACCAGCCCAACTCAGAACTTGTTGAACTCCCTCGCAGTAATGACCCTTAATTTCACTTATGAAACCCTCCCTTACTTTTGAAAAACTTATTATAATGGTGCGTTATTTTTTCAATAAAATATTTATTCATTATAACAAACACAACGTCAAAACAATTAAATTGAAAATCCAACCAATAATCTTATTACAAAAACAATGTCTACATTGTCAACTTTCATTATGTACATATATAAACATGTTGTGTTACAAGACAAATTTGTCCATGTGTAAGTAATCCTAAAAAATGCCATATAGCTCTAGGGCTTCCATTCGTCTTATGTTCTCGTTGTCGAGGATCCATTCACATACATATTTCTTTCTAATCCCAAGCAGCTCCTCTTGAAACCAACATTTTCCCCATTAGAAACCAACACATAAAAATTTTTAACAAACACACAATTGCTACTTACAGTTGTATATTGAGGCATGCTTTTTCCGTTGTATTTGTCGTCTCCATCCCAAATTTCCATTGCTTTCAACATTATGACTCAACAATCATGTCTGAAATAATATACACACCACATAAAATTACTTTTCACCATATATTCATCACAACACAATATAATACAACAGTACAATTCAAAAAACTTACAAGTTTGGTTGGAATGAGATATTTGCTTGTTTAACAGTCAAAGGACCAATACTACCTTCTGGTCTATTCATCAAGAGGCAAAAAAACCGTGCCATATTTTCAGCCTACCAGTTAACAAATACAAAAAATTGTTAAACAATACAGGCTTATCTGACAATCACAGGGTCATCAACAATTAAATATGTGGAATCTTACAACAGTTGTGTCTATCCTTTTCCGGTCTCTGATCCCCTTACTCAATGAGTCAATCACAAATATCTCTTATGAACTCAATTTCACTGAATAACACCACCAATGATGATCGTGAAGAAATGACATAAACAACTACAAACAATAAAAACAATATCAATAACACATTTCCGACCAAAACTGGACAAATATTGCACATTAAAGGTTACTCACAAAGTCAGTTGTGGCAATATCTCCAAGTCCAAAATGATCGCAACGCAGATAACTGTTATAGTTATGAAGCGTCCAAACATGACGATTCTGTGGACGTTTCCTATAATCTGTAAGAATATGGTGTTGTGGACAATTTCAAAATCATCAACCAAAAATCAATCAAAAATCATTTCTTCAATGAAATATATGATACAATATCAAATTTTATTTACCGAGTATAATGGACTAAAATGAATCCTCTTAACAACACCGCACAACCTTTTCTCAAAGTACATAAACATCGTACAAGCAAATAACACCACTTACACAATCAAAAATTTTCACATTACTAACAAAAACTACAACATCAAACACAAAGAAATGTCACAATACTAACCATGTTATCAACGTATTTTATCGGGGCCAAAGTGTAAAATGAAGTCGTGCTCAAGGTTTGCCCAATTATCTCGCATACAACCCTAAACATATAAATATTAGTCCATCACAAACAATACAGATTCGCCAACCACAACTATAATTCAAAGCAAATACTTGTATACAGTGATCTCTCTGACATTGACTGCTCTGTACAATTGGTCTACATCAACAGTGGTGCTTGGATCCCCATCAAAACTGCGCAATGTGGGTATAACCAATGGTACCGCCTCCCGTTCGTCTTCATCACCGTCTGAGGCCCTTCAACAAATACCCTTCTAATATACCCTTCTCTGAGGCACTTCAACAAATACCTTCATATGCTAAATTTTTGAAGGATCTCCTTACAAAAAAGAGGAAATACATTGAGGAGAAAACAATTGAACTGTAGGGCAATTGCAGTACTATTATGCAGAAGACTCTACCTCCAAAATTTAAATATCAGGGGAGTTTCACCATTCCTTGTACCATTGGAAACCATGATATAGGGAAAGCTCTAATTGATTTAGGGTCTAGCATCAACTTGATGCCCTTATCTATGTTTAAAACGATTGGTGATCTTGAAGTCAAGCCAACAAGAATGATGCTTCAGTTGACAGATAGGTCTGTCAAATACCCTTACGGTGTGGTAGAAGACGTGGTGGTGAGATTGATAAACTTCAATTCCCATTTGATTTTGTAGTGATGGAGATGTGGGAAAATGCAGAGATACCACTCATCCTTGGAAGACCATTCATGAAGACAACTGAGTTCATAATTCATGTAGATAATGGAGTGTTAACATTGAAAGATCAATATGAAGAGGTGACTTTTAATGTCTTTAATGAGATGCAGCCAATTCAAGTAAAATAGGCTAGACCTAAAGCACCAGGTGAAGTTTGCTTAGTAACTAGCCTACCTGATCAAGCTGCAAAGTTGATAACAGTTGAAAAACTGTTATTTTTATGCTTAAAATTGATACCAAAAGCAATCTTTAAGACTTAGAAACTAGCTTGAACTCATATTTTTGCTTTAGTTTTGTGAATAAGAGAGTTGAAAGTGAATTTAATGGTTTTGTGCAAGATTCCCTTTATTTTGTAGGCTAATTGAATGATTTGAAAGAAGAATTGAAGTACCGAATGATTGGAGTGCTGTAAAGTCAACCAAAAACCAGAAAAGTCAACCAGTCAACCAGAAAAGTCAACCAGTCAACCAGAATACGAAAAAAGTCAACCAGACAAGTTTTGGGCCAGTTTTATGCGATTTTATGATCTGTTTGGGCCTGGACCCGTTTTCTATTATTTTTATGTCCAATTTAAAGACCTAGATGTATCAGGGTTGGTATCTTTGGCAGAAACGAAGCAAACACTCTCTCTTCCACCCCTTTGAAGGAGGATCGTGGATGCTCAGGCTACCTCTTCACCTTTCTAGGGTTTTATCCTTCATTCTTTCATTATTGTTCATCTAGGTTCACCATGAATATGGTGAACTAAACCTTGTATGTTTGTTGGGGAATCAATGTAATCTTTTGAAGCTCTCATATATGGAATTTGTGCTTGCATCTTAATCTAAGATTTATGCTTTCCTTCATCATTAGTTAGGGTTTTTCCTCTTTGCTTAATGCTTGCTTTGTTTAACTCATTCAATGCATGATTATTGATTTTGTCGATACGGGAACGTACGGGGAAGTCTAGATCCGAGGAATCTCTCCCAATATTATATTGGTTGTCGTTAAGCTCCTGTGCTAAAAGAACTAATTATTAGGAATGCTAGGAATCGTATGAACTCGTAATTAGGGATAGGCCTTCTTGACAAGGTAATTTAGAAAGTGGCATTAACAATGATGATTTCAATGTTGAATTCCTAAAATATATGAGAGTGGATAAGATGAAATTGACCCCCAACAACATATTCATCCATATATTTCATTGAAAGTGCTTGTCTTTTGCTTTTGCCATTGATCAAAACTCATGCATACATGTTTATTTTCTGTTTTGCATATTAAACTCCAATTATTTCGTTCTTAAGTCTTAGCTAATCAACAAACCACACAACTAAACTAGGTCGTGAGTCCTTTGGGAGAACGATACTTGGTCTTACCAAGTTTATTACTTGAACGATTCGGTCATACTTGCCGATTGTAAAACAAGTTTGTGACATCATATTTTGGTGATCATAAATTTGTCCATCAAAAGTTGGTTAAGAGGAATCATAATTGTTTCTCTCCAAAACTGAAGGAATAGGATAGAGATAAAGAAGAACTAGTTCACTAAGACTCTGTGCTGGAAAGTAATGAACCCAAACCTGGCCAACTAGTGAAATTCAAGAACAGGTTACGGGTTATCAAGGATATTAAAGCAAAGGGAGTTTTCGAGATTGAGGCACCTTATTCTAGGAGAGTAAAGTTGGTGACTAGGAATCTACTGAGATTTTGTTGGTGTCATGAAAGAAAGAAGAACGTCAACATCAATGATCCAGATTGAGCTTAATGGTGTAAGGCTCGTGACGTTAAACAAGCGCTTATTGGGAGGCAACCCAATTTCTGACTTTTTCTTTTTAATATATTATTTTTGTGGTTTGGATTTGATTTTGCTTTGCAGGAATGACTGCATCTACTGAGGGATGCTAGGAGGACTCAGATGATAGCATCTACCGATGGATGCTAGGATAATTTAGATGAGAGAATCTATTGATGGATGCTACTAGATTAAGCATCTACTGATGGATGCTATGTGATTAAGCATCTACTGATGGATGCTATTGACGTCATCTAAGGATGGACGCCGATGAAGATGAGAAAGATCAGCATCTACTGATGGATGCTGATGAGAAGGATTCGAATCTACTGATGGATGTTGGAAGATTCAGAGAAAGAATATACTGATGGATGCTGCTGGATCAGGATTTTTTTATTTGAATTGTGTTGCTATGTACTTGGTTTAATGAATTGTGCTACAATGGTTTGGTATGATGTGATAAAATGTTTGTGATGAGTAATATTCTTGTGTTTGCTATATTGTTCTATTATGCATGTTGAGTTAATGATTAGTGATACTTTTAAGCATAGATGGTGGTTGCTCATAGTTTTGTTAAAAACAGATGCATGATTTCAATTGTAATTAATATGTTGGACATGATGTTTATTAAATTGTTGAACTTGTTTTAGCCTGTGAGAGATTGGGCTCCAGAGTTGTTGATTGATTGAATTCTATTGCTTTGGAAGCATGATTAATTTTGGCTAATTTTTTATTATTGAACCACTTGATTGCTTGTTACACATGATCAAGGCCTTGTTTTCTTCTCCTTTAGAGCCAATGTCAATAGGTGAACCTAACAAAGAACAACGTTTCTTTTTATCCTTTGAACCTTCAGCCTAAATTTGAATTTTGAATGAAACGCTTTTTGAAATCCTTACCTTGAGTTGAGTAGAGTATGTTTATATGGTAATGGAGAATGGTTCAAGTTTAGGGTTGTGAGAAACCGGAAAGAACTTTATGAAAGTCATTAAAAAAGCATTGAGCTAAAGCAAAAAGCAAAAGAAAAGAAAATAAAGAAAATAAAAGGTTAAGCTCAATGCAAGTAAAGTTGGGAATAAGTTAAAGATTGGTTTCTCACATAAAATAAGAAAGAGATTTGATTGTTAATGAGAACAAATGAATTGTGCACTCTCTTAACTCAAGGATTTTGTTGTCTAAAGAAACCAATTTTCTTCTTAGCCCACCCTCAATACAAGCCTCAAAAAGTTCTTGTGATGATAACTTACTTGTGAGTGTGTTTGATATGTGGTTAAATGAAAGGTGATAATAGTTGAAAAACTGTTATTTTCATGCTTAAAATTGATACTAAAAGCAACCTTTAACACTTAGAAACCAGCTTGAAATCATGTTTTTGGTTATATTTTAAGAAATAAGAGAGCAGGACAGGTTTATGCTTGATTTCAGTGTTTTATGCAGGTTTTAAGGTGAATATGGTGAAAGAAGTGAAGAAGGATAGGAATGGAATTAGAAAAGACATCAAAAAGTGCAAAAAGGAGAAGTCGAAGTTACTGCTCAGCGGCAGTTTACCGCTGAGCGGCACTCAGGAGCTCACGTTGGATCTGCTGAGGGGTGAAAATGCCGCTGAGAGGAAGAAAACAACTCACGCACTTACCGCTGAGCGGCGGTTTACCGCTGAGCGGCAGTTCACCGCTAAGCGGCACTTTTATGGGCTTAGGCCTAATTTTTCTGTATTTTTAGAATAGTACATAACCTTTAGGACGTCCTAGGGTTTGTATCTTTCGGCAGAGACGAAACAAACACTCTCTTTTCCACCCCTTTGAAGGAAGATCTTGGATGCTCAGGCTACCCTCTCCTCTTTCTAGGGTTTTATCCTTCATTCTTTCATTATTATTCATCTAGTTTCACCATGAATATGGTGAACTAAACCTTGTATTGTTGTTGGGGAATCAATATAGTCTTGTGAAACTCTCATATATGGAATTTGTTTTAACATCTTATTTTTAAGACTTATGCTTTCTTTCATCATTAGTTAGGGTTTTTCCTCTTTGCGTAATGCTTGCTTTGTTTAACTCATTCATTGACATGATTATTGATTTTGTCGATATGGGAACGTACGGGGAAATCTAGATCCGGGGAATTTCTCCCAATAGCATATTGGTTGCCGTTAAGCTCCTGCACTTAAGAACTAATTACTAGGAATGCTAGGAATTGTATGAACTCGTAATTAAGGATAGGCCTTCTTGCAAGGTGATTTAGAGAGTGGCATTAGCATTGATGAAAAAAAAGATGAATTCCTAAAGTATATGAGAGTGGATGGGATGAAATTGATAACCCCAACTACATACTCATCCATCTAATTCATTGAAGTGTTTGTATTATGTTTCTCTCCATTGATCAAATTCATGCATACATATTTAATTACTATCTTTTGCATTTAGGCCGTGAGGCTTTGGGAAAACGATACTTGGTCTTACCTTGTTTTATTACTTGATACGATTCGGTCACACTTGCCGATTGTTAAACAAGTTTGTGGCGTCGTTTTTCGGTGTTCATAAATTTGTCATCAAAAGGCAAAGTTGATTCATGTGACATTGTGATGGTAGAGTGTAAGAGTGTCACCTCACTATACACCTTCGAGTTTGAGTGAAACACTTTTGAGTGCTTGAGTGAAATACTGTCTTTGGTGATGAATAGTTCCATTCACATAGGGTAACATTCTGTCTGCTAGGAATCATTCATAAGATCGTTGCATTTGTTATGTATGTCTTGATTATGTGAGCACCACAGTTGAAGCTTGATTGGCTAAAGCATCATTATATCTTGACTAATCTTTCTATGATGAGCATATATGAGTGATTTACTTGTCCTAGAGGAAAATGGCTTTTGATGTGCTTGACCATTGTAGTATGATTATTTTGTTTAAGCCAAGTTACATTTTGCTTGAGGACAAGCAAAGTTTTAAGTTTGGGGTTGTGATAACGGTTGAAAATATTGTTATCTGTGATATAATTTTGATACCAAACGCACCCTTTTTGACTTAGAAACCTTCTTGAACTCATGTTTTTGCTTTAGTTTTGCGAATAAGTGAGTAAAGGTTACACTTTATGACTTTATCACTAAATTCCCTTTATTATGTAGCTAATAATGTGTCTGGAAGAATCTCCAACAAAGTATAGAGCTAAATTAGCCATAAAAGCAAGCAAAACAGCAAAAAAAGTGAGTTTTGGAATGCTACCGCTAGGGTTGAGCGCCAGTTTTTTCTCGCACCAAGCCTGGGCACCCTTCCACGGGCGTTGAGCGCTAATTTTCTCGAAGTTTTGCCTGGGCGCCCCACTCAGGGCGTTAAGCGCCAACGACGTGGACTTGGACCTGTTTTCTGTTATTTTTCTGTTTTATTTAAGAACTTGGACGTCATAGGGATTGTATCTTTTGATGGCTTGAGCACAGAAACACACTTTTCACCCCTTGGAGGTAGATTTGGGGATGTGGGAGCTCTCCTATTCAATTTCTAGGGTTTTTCTATCTCTTCCATTCTATTGCTCATCTAGTTTCTCCACGATAATGGAGAACTAAACCTTATTTGTTGTTGGAACTCTCATGTATTTGAATTGATTCCAATTTATATGCTTCTTTCATTAATTGTTAGGGTTATTCTTCTTTGCTCAATGCTTGTTATGTTTAACTCATTCATTGCATGATTATTGGTTTTTGTGATATTGACACATATAGGGAAACCTAGATCTGGAGAATTTTCTCCCAAAAGCAATATTGTCTAGACATAGGGATATGAGTTTTGGTCATCTTAAGCTTATGTTCATAATGCAAAATTAATTATTAGGGAGACAAGACATTGTGATCTACTAATTAAGGATAGGCTTTCTTCGCCGAGACATCGGGTTTTAAGTAATTTAGAAAGTGATGTTAACAATTCAATAAAGAAGACGAATTCATATATGCATGAGAGTAAACTCGGTGAAATCTAAACCCCAACAACATACTCATCTCATATTTTCAACTTCATTTATTCATTCTAGTGTTTAGCCTTAATTGATCAATTTTCATTCATATTTACTTTCTTATTTTGCATTCAAAACCCCTAAATTGTTTTTCAAAAGTCTTAATTAGTTGAGTATGTTACCAATAAGGAGTATTGGTAAATCTTGAAGAAATTTGTTTTGATGATGCTACAAGAAGTTTTAGTTGAAGAAGATATTAGAATTAGTTAAAAGCAATTTGTAGAAATTAAATGTAGTAGGAAATTTTTGTAAACCTTGTAAACTTGCATTTTTAACTGCAATAATCGATTATGATTAAACAATAATCGATTATCACAAGTCATACTTGAATAATCGATTATCACTTCATATAATCGATTATCACATTTTTGAAAACCTGTAACGGACTTGAATAATCGATTATCACTTACAATAATCGATTATTCATGGCAGTTGGGAGCTGATATTTGGCACTCAGTGTACTTGGCTATATATTTTGTTTTGGAGAAATTAGAATAGAACGTTTTTTGAACTGAGAAAGCTTAGAACATTGTGTGTCAGAGGAACGTTCTCAGAAAGCTTTTTGTTCATTGTTCCCTTGCTTGGTCTTGTGAAAGGAGAGGCTCGCGTATCGTGTGTCGATAGTCGGAGCAGACTCTCTTCAAGTTAGCAAGGTGCTCTGCCTGGTCTTGTGAAAGGAGAAGCTTGTGTATCGTTAGTCGATTGCTGGAGCGGTTCTCCTCAAGTTGGTAGAGTGCTTCTTTTCATTTTATTCTTGTTCATTATCTTGTAATCTGTTAAACAATTTTTTAGTGAAAAAGGTTAATCACTATTTATAGTGATTAACGACTGGACGTAGAATCTTTTGATTCGAACCAGGATAAAAATTTTGTGTTGATCTTCTTATTCCCTACACTCATTTTATTTTACGTATATCAACTGTTTGATTAATTTTCTGAAAGAAAATTATTTTTACTAAAAGGACAAAATTAAGTTTAATTGTGATCGAATACGCTTTCCGCTCTCTGAGTTTTAATTCCACTACGCTATACTCTTCGAAAAATACCCCCTCCGATACCATCAATTGGTATCAGAGCTTGCTTTGATAGCTTTTCAAAATTTGCGAAAATGGCTGGTCACAATCAAAACCATGTATATGCTGAGGGTGCTTCCATTAACAGACCTCCATTGTTTACTGGTGATAACTATGCTTTTTGGAAAGTTAGAATTGAGATTTTTATGGGGTTTGTTGATAGAGGTATCTGGGAAGCTGTACAAAATGGTCCTTATATTCCTATGAATACTGTTAATGGTGTAGAGACTGAAAAACCTTATTTTAATTGGACTGCTGAAGAAAATAGACGAGCTCAGTTTGATATTAAAGCTCGCAATATAATTTCATCTGCTGTTGTACTTGATGAATTTTATAGAATTTCAGTGTGTAAGACAGCACAGGAAATGTGGGAAGTCCTCATAGTCACTCATGAAGGAACAGAGGACGTAAAGCGTGCTAGGAAGAACACTCTCATTCAGGAATATGAGATGTTCAGAATGCAACCTGGAGAAACGATCTCTGATGTTCAAAAACGATTCACTCATATTGTGAATCATTTAACAGGGTTGGGTAAGACTTTTGATACTGATGAACTTAATGTGAAAATTCTGAAATCTCTGGACAGGTCTTGGCAACCAAAGGTGACTGCCATCTCGGAATCTCAAAATCTTACTCAGATGTCAATGCCAATCTTGTTTGGAAAGCTCCGTGAGCATGAACTTGAGCTGAGGAGATTGACTGCTGAAGAGGATCAAGGCAAAAGGAAAACTCTAGCTTTCAAGTCTGAAATTTCTAAAGGAAAAAGCTCTAAGAGGATTGAAGAAGATGATTCTGATGATAAAGAAAATATGAGCTTGATGATAAAGAAATTTGCAAAGTTCATGAAAGCAAAGGGAAAGGACAAGTTTCACAAAGATAGGAAAGAAAGTCAAGAATCTCCATCAAACGTAAAGTGCTTCGATTGTGGAGAAAGAGGGCACGTAAAATCTGAGTGTCCAAAAAGCAGGAAAAGTGAAGACAAGAAGGAGAGAAAATTTCAAAAGAAAAAGAAAGCATACATAGCTTGGGAGGATAATGCCTCTAGTTCAACAAGTTCAAGTGACACAGAAGAAGAAGCCAATATTTGTCTAATGGATGAATCAGAAGATACTGGAAGCCAAGTAAGTGATTCCAGCTTTTGAATCTAGTGAATTAGACTTGCAAAAGGCTTTCTATGAATTGTTGATTGAATCTGAAAAACTTGATGTTGCACATAAAAAACTTAAGAAAGAGCACAATGAATTAAAATTGAATTATGAAAAGTTGCTTGATGATGAAGTTGTCTTAAGAAATAAAGTTAGTTCTTTAGAAACAAAATTATTTGATGCAAATGCTGCTGTTGAACCTGTTGAATGTTTGTCTTGTAAGAATCATATGTTTGATATTGACATACTTGAAAACTTACTTGCAAAGGAAACCAAGACTAATTCACATGCTAAGACAAACTTTAAGAGAAGCAATCTTAGAAATATAAACATGCATCTTCATAAAAAGTCTAAAGTTAAGAGAACTCGTAGAGTTTGGGTTGAGAAAGGGACTTTTGTGAAAAACAAGGTGCATGATGTTTGTTGTTTTTATTGTATGAAAAAGGGACATACTTCTAACAAATGTAGAATTAAACATTTTGATGTTCCAAATGGAAAATTTGCTTGGATTCCTGTTATAAAGTAATATGTCTCTAACCTCAAAGGACCCAAATGAGATTATGGGTACAAAAACTATACTGTTTTTACTTTGCAGGTTAAGTTTTCAAAAGCAAAAGAGAGCTCTATGGTATTCTGCTCTTTGAATTGATGCTACAAGCCAGGATGTAACTCCATCAAATGGTATCCAAAAGCCTTCGTTCGAGCACCAAGTAATTGAGCTAAGTGTTTTTTTTTAAACTATGATGTTGCATCTTGTATTTACTTGATCTTCCATTATTTAGTTACTGTTATATTCATTCCGGGTTGAGCAAATGATATGTTCATCACTGTTTCATTCATCCTGTGGTGTGTTCTTGTCTGTTTACACATTTTGATCAAGTGAAATTCATCTATTTAAGATATTCATGTGTTGAATTTCGTTCATGTCATGTAAAGCCATGTGCATTGTTATTTCAGTGCTTTGTTGATAATTATCTATTGAATTTGTGTTTAACTGGCTTAGTATTCAATTTCATGAGTACTTTGAAGTTACCTTTGGTGTAATCTCTGTCAAGCATCAAAAACTATGAAAAAGTCATTTAAATGAGTTGGCTGACAGATTTTCATTAGCAATTTTTGATGATTAAGATATGTGAAAATTAAATTGTCATTTCTACTTCAAAGTTGGTTCTGTGGAGATTTGTTTTTAAGTTCAAATGCATAACGAATGAGCTATGATAATATACATTGAGAGCCTGGATGCAGAAAATGAACTTATCAAATTTGCATAATTTTGATGTAAATTATTTTGTTTAAAAAGTGTTGAAAGATAGCACCTGAATCAGCTCTCGTGGTTGAATTTTTGCATATGTTGTTTTGATATGCATAGTTGAATATATGAAGTTGAACAAATTGGGATATGAGAGTGCATGAATCATAGTTGGTGTTTGGGAAGTTGAAATTTGTGCTGTCAAAATTAGTTTCTGAACTGATTGTGCTAGCTGAAATGCTTTCTTGTTAAACCTGGAGTAGTTGTGATCACATTCATTTAAGCTACTATTGCATTCATTCTAGCTTATAAATTGTTTGTAGAATCATTAATTTCTAATTCGTTTGAAAACTGACTGTTGATTTCAATGAATTAATTAAGTCTGATAAAAGTTGAATTTGATCTACTAAGAAGTATTGAAACTAGTTTGGAATTGCAAATACTAATCTCAACTAGCTTGTAAGTATTTCTGCATTGCATTGGACTGAATAGATCTTAAAAATTTTTCAGAATTTTTTAAGTTTAAGGGAAATATCACATTTAGGGGGAGAAATATGTATAGTTACTACTAACTCTTATTGTTGTCTGTCAAGTTTGTAAATTTCCTGATCATGTTTGTAAGTATGAAAAAGGCCTTGTATGGTCTTAAACAGGCACCTAGGTCTTGGTATGAAAGACTTAGTACCTTCTTACTTGAAAATGAATTTTCTAGAGGAAAGGTTGATTCAACCTTATTCATTAAGAAAGTAGGAAAACACATCTTGATTGTACAAGTTTATGTAGATGATATTATCCTTGGGTCAACTGATGACTCCTTATGTGAAGAATTTGCAAAAATAATGCAAGGTGAGTTTGAGATGTCTATGATGGGTGAGCTGAATTTCTTTTTAGGACTACAGATAAAACAAAATATTGTAGAGAAATTTTTAAGAAATTTGGTATGGATACGTGTAAAGAAGCTAGTACACCTATGAGTACTTCTTGCTATTTAGATAAGGATGAATCTGGAAAAGGAGTAAATGAAACTATGTGTAGAGGCATGATAGGATCTTTGCTATACTTAACTGCTAGTAGACCAGATATTATGCAAAGTGTTTGTGTATGTGGTAGATACCAAGCCAATCCTAAAGAATCTCATTTGACTGCAGTTAAGAGAATTCTAAAATATCTTAAGGGAACTACTTCATTTGGACTTTGGTATCCCTCTTATGCCTCACCTAGTTTAATAGGATACTCTGATGCAGATTATGGTGGCTGTAAAATTGATAGAAAAAGTACTAGTGGAACCTGTCATTTCTTGGGATGTTCTTTAGTGTCATGGCACTCAAAGAAACAAGCATGTGTAGCTTTGTCTACCACCGAAGCTGAATATATTGCAGCTGGAAACTGTTGTGCCCAAATTTTGTGGATGAAACAACAATTGGAAGACTTTGATATCTTCCTTGACAAAATTCCTCTAAAATGTGATAATACTAGTGCGATAAATTTGACCAAGAACCCCATAATGCATTCAAGAACTAAGCATATAGAAATTAGGCATCATTTCTTAAGAGATCATATTCAAAAAGGGGATTGTCAAATTGAATATGTTGATACTTTACATCAATTAGCTGATATCTTTACCAAGGCTCTACCTAAAGATAGATTTTTTGAGCTTAGAAGAGAGTTAGGAGTGTTAGACATATCTTAGAATCAAAATCTATGCAAATTTTTGCATTTTTCGTAAACTTAACGCTTCATAATCGATTATCACTAAGTTATAATCGATTATTCATGCATTAAATTCAATTCTGGAAAATCTTGAGCAGATAATCGATTATCATTATGCATAATCGATTATCATGCAATTCTGGGCAGTAATTATTGAAATGATAATCGATTATCACGAGCCATAATCGATTATCACGCTGACAGTTTCAAAAATAGAGCCGTTGGAGCATCCCATAACGGCTATAAACGACCATAAACGGCTAGTTTGTCCATTTTTCTTATAAATAGCCCCCCATAATCGATTATTAGACACTCCTTTGCACCCAAATAATGCTGAAATCAAATCTAGAGCTCACATCTT
The DNA here is from genome assembly GCF_029865625.1 of Vigna umbellata. Lineage (NCBI taxonomy): Eukaryota > Viridiplantae > Streptophyta > Magnoliopsida > Fabales > Fabaceae > Vigna > Vigna umbellata. The sequence continues at coordinate 31,801,945 of NC_142170.1, read as the reverse complement.
CTTCATTTCCCTTCACCTTCTCAAAATCTCATTTTCCCATTCTTCCTCCATGGCTGACTCAAGAAGGCACCGTCGCAGAACAGCTGGAGCCTCCTCTTCTTCTCAACCACGTCTTGCAATATTTTCATAAATAAAATGATCTCTTGATTATATGCATCCTTTGATTAATTGAGGGGGAGATCATATTTAGGGGGAGCCTTTAACATCCGATCTTTTTGCTTCTGATCAAAAAGGGGGAGAAGAATAATACAAGGGGAGAAGTATAAATTATTACAGGTATTGCTAACCTTGTTGTTGTTTGTTAGCTTGTATGTTTTGCAGGTAAGCCAAACTTGCTTTTAAAATTGAATTTTTGATCATCATCAAAAAGGGGGAGATTGTTACCAATAAGGAGTATTGGTAAATCTTGAAGAAATTTGTTTTGATGATGCTACAAGAAGTTTTAGTTGAAGAAGATATTAGAATTAGTTAAAAGCAATTTGTAGAAATTAAATGTAGTAGGAAATTCTTGTAAACCTTGTAAACTTGCATTTTTAACTGCAATAATCGATTATGATTAAACAATAATCGATTATCACAAGTCATACTTGAATAATCGATTATCACTTCATATAATCGATTATCACATTTTTGAAAACCTGTAACGGACTTGAATAATCGATTATCACTTACAATAATCGATTATTCATGGCAGTTGGGAGCTGATATTTGGCACTCAGTGTACTTGGCTATATATTTTGTTTTGGAGAAATTAGAATAGAACGTTTTTTGAACTGAGAAAGCTTAGAACATTGTGTGTCAGAGGAACGTTCTCAGAAAGCTTTTTGTTCATTGTTCCCTTGCTTGGTCTTGTGAAAGGAGAGGCTCGCGTATCGTGTGTCGATAGTCGGAGCAGACTCTCTTCAAGTTAGCAAGGTGCTCTGCCTGGTCTTGTGAAAGGAGAAGCTTGTGTATCGTTAGTCGATTGCTGGAGCGGTTCTCCTCAAGTTGGTAGAGTGCTTCTTTTCATTTTATTCTTGTTCATTATCTTGTAATCTGTTAAACAATTTTTTAGTGAAAAAGGTTAATCACTATTTATAGTGATTAACGACTGGACGTAGAATCTTTTGATTCGAACCAGGATAAAAATTTTGTGTTGATCTTCTTATTCCCTACACTCATTTTATTTTACGTATATCAACTGTTTGATTAATTTTCTGAAAGAAAATTATTTTTACTAAAAGGACAAAATTAAGTTTAATTGTGATCGAATACGCTTTCCGCTCTCTGAGTTTTAATTCCGCTGTGCTATACTCTTCGAAAAATACCCCCTCCGATACCATCAGAGTAATTACAATTGTTTAGTGTCGTGAGTCCTTTGGGAAACGATACTTGGTCTTACCATTTTATTATTACTTAATATGATTCGGTACACTTGCCGACATCTTAACAAAGGTATATTTTCACATTTACGAAACTCAGAAACAAATCGTTGGCTGAACAGAAGAGATATTTACAGAAATTGACTGAGATTTCCAAGGAGATACACAATAGAAAGATTTTTCGTGCATGAAGGTCTAAACATGGAAGAAAAGATAACAACTCACCTTCTTGAATGGGTGATTCTACCTGAAAGATTGTTGCAGGATACAATGCTTACTAAGGATGTTTATTTGTTGTATGCAATCAAGAATGATTTTTCCACCAACTAGGTTGAGGTATTAAAAGATCACATGGCTGAAGCTGCACTCAGTAAATCTCATTATCTGCTTGGTTAGCAGATTATTAACTCTTCAAGGTGTGGATGTTGGTAGAGAGCATAAATGCTCAAGCAACTGTACAAATGTGATTAACCGAAACATTATTGCATCTCTTTGAATGATAAAGACAATGAGAGGTTGGTGCTTGATAGGCTGTCGTTGAAGCTATCAAATTAATACTACTTTTCAAGGCACCTTCAGTATTGCCAAATAGTATTCAATAAAGTAGATAGGGTCAAAGTAACCCTAAGTCGTCTCCCAACGAACACGAAATTGCTTTTGAATACCTGACTCTTATGCTATGCAATGCTTATGAATAAAAATGATGTTTGGAGAATGTTTAAAGAACAAATAATAAGCTTAAAAACAGTTATGATTAAATAGGCTAATTCCACTGCTTTTCCAAGATAGATTCGTCATCGGTTATTCACGGATAATTGTTCAATTGATTATTGTTTAAGTTTCAAATTAATTAAAGTACATTCTCAATTAATTTGAGGGCGATCATGCATTAACCAAAGTAAATTCTCAATAAAATGCAAAACCTTTCTAGATTATTCACAATAAATTCAATCAAAGTACATGCTCAATCAAATTCTATTGTGTTTAATCATGTCTATTCTTAAATCTCCTAACCAAGTTAAAAGTTAATCAATCAAAGTAAATTCTCAACTGATTATAGTTGAAATTATTACTACCAACCAAAGTACATTCTCAATTGATAGTGAAAACCATTTAATCATATGAAACTTCCTAAATTAAATCAAAGTAGATTCTCAATTTAAACCTAGAAACCCTAAAACATATATAATCAATATGCATGTAGATTCAAACATATTATGATGCAAAAATCTTTGCTTTTAACAAGATAGAGAGATGAAAGACATAGAGAGACCAACTTAAATCAATAATCAAAGTAAATAATTGCATTAACTGAACATAACCTCAGAATTCGTCTTGGAATTATAGTAGAATAGCCCTAGATGCTTAGCTCTCCATGAATGGAGTTGAATACAAGATGAAAGAAAAGTGAGAGGAGTATGATAGAATGCATGAAGTGAAGTCCCCTGGGTCTCTTTAAATAGGCCTGATTGGGCTTGGACTCTGAATATTCAGTTGATAAAATCTTTTATCTTATATCTTCCAAATAACTAAAAGATTTAAATAATTATAACATTATTTGGAAGATATTTTCTGTTGATATTCCCTGATGGAATCGTGCTTGACGTATAGCTCTTAAGGAGCATGGGTTACTATAAATACCCAGCTCCTCTCTTGTATTGGTACTTTTGAGAATAATGAATTAACTTTCTGTAGAGAGAACTCCAGAATTTAATTCCCTTGAAAGTCAAGTTAGAGAATCCCAAAGGATCTCCTCTAGCCACCTTCCCTTTACACCATTCGTTCTCTCATTTCCCATCATCAGTTTCTCGCTCATTCGTTTCCTCCATCAATCTTATCAGCCACGTTTCATTCTCGCCTTGCCTCACACGCGAACCACAAACCTCATATCTCGGTCTCACAATTTCCTCATGAAAGACGCCTCCGAGTCATTTTTCTCATGAGATTCTTCACCTCAGAATCTCAAACTCCTCAGTCTGCCAGATCCACCGAACCACATATTTGTCTTTGCTTCACGACTCTTCTTCACCGATTAGATCCTTTCTCACCGACTAAAATCACTTCTTCACCGTTCAAATTCGTTTCCGCTTCAAACCTTAGGTTTTCAACCGAACAAACCTCAAATCTATGGTTTGTTCATCGCTGTTCATCTTCGACTCCAAATCTTAGGGTTCTTGAATACATCTGTTTCTTCCGCTACTTCCCGTCTTCATCTCGATCAAATCCAGATTTCACGTCGTCTCTGGATTCAGCTCAAGCCGTCAGCTATCATTCCCAATTTAAATTAATTCAACAACTGAATTTTATTTTTTTATCTTTTCTGACTTTCTAAAATTACACAAATGCCCTGAAATTTCCCCTATCTACACTTTAGCCCCTTCTGAGTTTCTGAAATTGCAAGAAAGCCCCTCAGTTGACCACACTTGGACCAGAGGAAGCTTATTGACTAGCTTTGACTAGAGGAGGACGCGCACCAATGGGAGCTCGCCACGTGGCTGCCCTCTTCCTTCCGTAGTTAGGGTTTTAGATTTGGGGAAAGAGCTTCCCCCTTTTTACGTCTGCATACCGTGAGGAAAAGAGGAGAGGCTCGAGATTGTGGAGGCTTCTGTTTCTGGTTTTCCTGAGTGCAAGTTTGAAGATGAACGAAGCTTGGATGGCAGGAGCGTGATGGTGATGAGCATGGTGCGCGACGGAGAGGTTGGAGTGCGCGACCTGGGAATCGCTTTTGATGGTTGCGCGGCTGGGTTCCGAGAATGGAGAAGATGAAGATGATCGTTCCTGCGGCGTCTTTGGGTGTACGCGAGGCTGATGGGTCTGGTTAGGGTTCGTGCAGGCTTTGAAATTGAAGGTGAGCGTTGGTGAAGGAGATGACGACCATGCGAGGAGGAGCTCGGTTGCGTCAATGGCTTGGTGGTGTCGATGTGGTGCGCGACGGAGGATGACGGCGATTTCTGGGTTCTTGGGTTTCCTTTGGTTTTTTTTCTGAGTGTAGGTGGTAGTTCTCGTAGAGGAAGATGTCGATGCCGTGTGAGAAACGTTGAGTCGCGACAACCATGGAGATGCGAAGAAGATGAACGAAGGTTGCGGATGATGCGATGCAGAGCTTGCGTCAACGGAGGAGAAGACAAACGGTGCTCCGGCGATGGTGGCAGCGCGGATGGAGAGGCGGCTCGCGGTTTCATGATGGCATGGTCCGACGAAAAAGGAGGGAGAAGAAGTTGGCCGGCGATGAGGATGGTACGACGGAAGCGGAACGACGGCTGAGGGCCTTGGCGACATTGGCGGCTAGGGTTTCTGTGGAGAAGGGTTGAAGATAATGCTCATGGGTTAGGGCTGACGTGGCAGAACATGGTTGGCTAGATCTGTGTGGGGAGGATTTGGACACGTGGCATGATCTGGTGGAGTCTAGCTTAGGAGGGGTATGGGTAGGGAAATTTAGGAGGTGTATTTAGAATAGGGTTATTGTTTGGCTTAGTATTGGGCCTGTTTAAGAGAAGAGGGGTGTATGTAAGGAAATTGGGAGGTGCAAGGGTAAAAGTTTCCTGTTTGACCCATCTGTACATTATTTTCCAAATAAAATCTGATTTTGGGCCTTGAATTGCCAATTGGACCAATAGAACTTATAATTTCAGCTGCACAAATAAACGTAAGAACATCCAAGAATATTTTATGCACTAAAACTCACTTTTTACGTCTCTTTAATTCTCAAACCCAACAATTCCAATCATCACAAATTCACTTAAAATCAATCATTTAAGCACAATTATTCTATCAAAAAATTGAATTTTAAAGCATAAATGTGGGCATAAATATGCACTCATCAGTGCTTCAAAGGTGAAGAAGATTTGGTCTACAGTTCAAGAAGTACACCTGCTGTAAATGAGGACCGTACAAATTTCTTCCCTAAAACTAACTTTGAGCGGTTTGTAGTTGACCAGTTCAGAAACTGAATGAAAGGGTGACAAAACTTGAAAGAAAAATTGATAATGCTCATCAACAGAGAAAATATGAACCATCTGATAAAGACTCTATGGACTCGTATGAATCGGAATAGGGCTGTACAATTACATATCTTGAGTCTTTTGAAGTTTAGAATTTTTGGTTGATGTGTTTTGATTGTAGTGTTTTCTGTGTTGTTTTATTATTGGCTTTATATGCCACTTTTTTTTTGTTTTAATATGATCGTAATTCATGATTAAATTTCAATGAAATCAGAGTTTATGGTTAACTCAATCTGTGAATGAAAAATTATATCTGTGATTAAGTAAAACTGATAGCACTTAAATCGATTTCACTATGCTTGTATGCAAATGAGTTATTGCTTACTGTTACATTCATATCTTTGCATACTCACACATTATTTGTGATAATTCCTGTATTATATTGATTCTAAAACGCTTGATCTAGAAAGACCATGAAAGGTTTTGCAGGAACATTACTTACTGGCTAGATGAAATTGGGAAATCAACAATATGCTACAGCAAGAAATCGATTCTGACTGGATTCAAATCGATTGAGTATCAATAATGGTTTAAAGATTCCAAACTTGGAATATTTGATATCTTTAAATCTTGTTTTATACACTGTTGAATGTTTATTCTTCTTATATCTCTTTGCTCAACTGATATACATATTTTGAAATGATAAGAGATTAAATTATTTTTGCTGATTGAAAATGTATCAACTTTTGATCTAATACTATTGTTACATATCTACTTCTATACATTACTTGGAATATGCTTTAACATGCTCTGATGTATTCTCTGATTACTGCATTGTGCATCAATGTTTTGATATTGAAGCAGGCATAATGACAGGGGGGCATTGCATATTATTGATCTGTTTTACATGTCTTCATTTAAGGGGGAGAATATCCTAAATCATGTTAATAATATTGTTAAGGGGAGCATCATAATATGTTTATATCTGATGCATCTCTATTATGCTTGATTATTTGTGTATCAATTACAATGTGCTTACCTTTTTTGCTAATGCCCAAAGGGGGAGAACTATGATGTTTCTGTAATTGGTTGATAATCTGTATTGATTTGGGCAACATTGTTGATTATTTATCTTGGTTGTGCATCATAAAAAAGGGGGAGATTATTAATTAGATGATAATCTGTATTGATTTGTGCAACATTGTTGATTATTAATCGTGGTTGTGCATCATACTCTTGAAGCGCTGCAAAATAAATAAAGATTCATTATGGTTTCATATATGTTTAAAGATGAATTTGATTTGTAATGTATTCAAGGTATGCATCATTACCTCATTCCAGTCATCTGTAATGACAGCTCGAATGATGGTCTTAATCCAACACATGACATAGAAGCCACATTCCCATGAATCTAGTTGCTGCTTACACTATAATGACAAACTAAATAGTCAAGAATTTAGATCATTCAATAACATAGAAAATGAATTAGAAGTATAAATGACTTACAACCTTTGGATACAAAATTTGAACTAGTTGACCTCGAGATTTACCAATAACTCTATTTAGATTGAAAACACAAAGTAAAATTAATATAACTATATTTATATGAAAAGTTTAAGGTGAACATCAAATTCAAAGTCATTAAGGGTGTAGAAACACTTACCCTTGAAGCATGGTTCTCAAGTCAGTTTTCATCTTCCTATGCAGCGAACAAAACCATATAATTTTACATTGTTTGGGAATGATGACCATCAATTATCACTGCGACCTATCACGAATCACAAATAGTTAGTTAACTAATTAAGTAAACTTTAATGAACTTTTACATAAAACAACACCTACCCATCAATGTATGGCACAAGGTATACGTCTCTTTTTGACTCATCCATCCATGTTTGCAAATAATGTTGTTTGCTTTCAAGTGTGTTACCAGAAGGTTGAATAGTCTGAGGTTCAACAAATCCGTACATGGAAGACTGACCTTGGTCTACAACGATTGTGTCCATGTACCTAAAACAACAAAATTAAGTTGTTAGAAACTAGGAATCTAAATAAAACTAATATGGAAGACAAAATTAACTATCTTACATGCACCACAGTTGAATGATGGAAATATTCAACATCCTGTCTCCCCCAATTACCTCCAATGCATCAGTCAATGTGATATATACTGGCACATGGGAGGGGGAGACCAAATACTCTCAAATCTAGTATAGTTCTAATGGTGCTCTCTTCAACCTGGGTAATCTTGTCATTAGCTTTGATAGAGGATCATCCTCCGCTTCATACATGTCACCATCTTCATGTATGACTGAATCACGAATCGACTGCTTCTGAGGACGTATGAACTGAAGATAAGAATTTCAAAGTTATCAACAAATATTTTTAAATTTAACATAGAAATACTAATAACAAAGACATTATACCTGTGGAGTAGCGATGTGTGATATGATCAATGCTCTAGGCTAGATGATAGCTGACGGCTTGAGCTGAATCCGGAGACGACGTGAAATTTGGATTTGATCGAGATGAAGACGGGAAGCAGCGGAAGAAACAGATGTATTCAAGAACCCTAAGATTTGGAGTCGAAGATGAACAGCGATGAACAAACCATAGATTCGAGGTTTGTTCGGTTGAAAACCTAGGGTTTGAAGCGGAAACAAATTTGAACGGTGGAGAAGTGATTTTAGTCGGTGAGAAAGGATCTAATCGGTGAAGAAGAGTTGTGAAGCAAAGACGAATATGTGGTTCGGCGGATCTGGCAGACGTGAGGAGTTTGAGATTCTGAGGTGAAGAATCTCATGAGAAAAATGACTCGGAGGCGTCGTTCATGAGGAAATTGTGAGACCGAGATATGAGGTTTGCGGTTCGCGTGTGAGGCAAGGTGAGAATGAAACGTGGCTGATAAGATTGATGGAGGAAACGGATGAGCGAGAAACTGATGATGGGAAATGAGAGAACGAATGGTGTGAAGGGAAGGTGGCTATAGTAGATCCTTTGGGATTCTCTAACTTGACTTTCAAGGGAATTAAATTCTGGAGTTCTCTCTACAGAAAGTTAATTCATTATTCTCAAAAGTACCAATACAAGAGAGGAACTGGGTATTTATAGTAACCCATGCTCCTTAAGAGCTATACGTCAAGCACGATTCCATCACTAGACTATAAATGATCCTATGGCATCCCCAACAAAATGAATTTCTGGAGTGGGTACAGGCACCTGAGCCTGGGGATCCCGAACCTCGTCAATTGTCACATGCACATGGTGGGGTAATATGGGAACACCATGAATAGTCTGCCCTCCCTCAAGCACTCGTTCGACAGACACAATGCATAGGGGATCCCCATCAACCAACAGGTCATATTGACTGCTATACTAACTAGGTTCTACAACAAAGCATGATCCTCTAGTGCTGACACGAGGTGGTGTGGGAGCTTCAACGGGCCCCATGGTGCCTTGCGTCATGGAATGCAGCTTCTCTTCAAGCGCTCTTTGTATTTCTTTTTGTTCTTGTAGCTGCTGCACGAATCATTGCTCCATTGATCTCATGCTTTGGTTGAGTCTTTCCTCCAACTGAAGATCCATCTGCCTTAGTGCCTCCTGACTCATTGATTGAGTGTTTTTCTGTGTAGGGCCAAAGTAGTCACGAAGACCAATCGCCCCAGGAACTCCACGTACACGTCCTGGGTGCTCAGGCTTCCAACGGTCGTTGTTAGAATGTTGTCCCTACCTTGGACAACAAATGTTCCCTGAGTCTGATGCTCAACCAACTCATCCTACACATAAAAAAAATAAGTTACTTAGAAGAACATGTTATGATAAATACACAATCAAACAATGTTTAGAATTTCAACTTACAATTCTTTGTGAGATCAAGGCAGCTGAGGAAGATGTCATGTTCCCATCAGATTTAGTCCGAGCAGCCTTTCACAGCTCGTACCTAGCAAGTGCAGGTGCTAGGTCCGGCGACTCAAGCCCAAAGGCATCCACTCGAGACTTTCTAATTTTCTTTTCCAGTTTTGCATAACCACCTCGTGATAACAAGTGTGGTGCATCGTTTAGCCTTTGCCTTTCTTGGGCGGCTAACCTTTTACCCTGTGAAAACATGTAGTATATTCATAAGTGTAAAATCATAAGAACTCAAGAAAAGACTTTGTAGATGTTAAGAAACATACCTTCCATTCCTCAGACTCTCTAGATGCACGAAACTGTATCCATTCCTCTTGAAGGTATAATGTTGACATGGATTTTCATGTTGTCTGTCTCCAAAGACATATAGTCATGTCAGCCTTGTTTTGAAATCCCTTCATCTTATCACTAAATGCTATAACACTTTCTTTCTAATATGTATTATGTTTGGAATATCATAATATTGCTGTTTAAAACAAAAAACATGTTAATGATGTAATAAGTTAAAAGAAATAAGTATATCAAAATTCTTTTAAGTAAACATACCTGAATATCTTGCCATAAGAGGTTTTTGTCGACGTCTAGGACGTCATCCCAAGATGCATGAAGGATAAAGACGTGACTTTTTGCTAACTTACCCAGATAACTCTTAAACCTATTAGCATTTGGCCCTGATGCCTGCCTTATCTGGTGTGAATGTTAACATGTCTCCTCTGCCATCAACGCATCCGGATGTCACATCTGGCAATCGTGCGACACCTCGACCACGTCTGGTCTATCCTGATTTTGAGTCTGAGGCCGACATACCTGAAAAATATATACAAGGTTACTAATAATTCAAATATAATGAAACTAAATATAAAGTCAACACAAAAAATATCACAACCTATTAAGATATTGCTTTCTCCCAGATCCCTTCATTGTGATCACTATGAATTGTCTGGATGTCATCAGCAACGTCATCAACTGAGTCTTTAATGGGTCTTGATGCAACAGATGTTGTCTCAAGTATATCATGATAATCTTCATTATATCCTTGCATGTTTTTTCCTTCTAAAACCACTGACTATTTTTTATTCGCTGGATCATTTATGTAGAATATTTTTCTTGCTTGACTAGCCATGATAAATGGTTCATCAGTGTAATTCATCTTGTTCAAGTCTACCAATGTGAAACCAAAGTCATCTGTCATGACACTAGAATTTATATCAACCCATTTACACTTGAAAAATGGGACTCTAAAACTGACATAATCAACTTCTCATATTTCTTGTATTATTCCAAAATAACTCATGGATGTTGTGATTGGACTTTTGTCTTTAGAACTAGCAAAGTGCAGACCTTCAGCTTGTAGTGTAACACAACTATTTTGAACTCTACTTTTGTCATCTTCTACCTTTGTCTGAAAAGAAATATTGTTTATATAGTACCCACCATATGTAATGACATCTGGGTTCGGCCCACGAGATAACCTCAATAAACTTTCAGAAACATGTGGAGTCGAAATCTTTTTCTTAAACCATTATAAGAAGGTTTTGACATGTTCATTAAGATGCCATTTTTCACTCATTCTTGGGTGTGATGCTTTTATTTCATTAATGTGTTCAGAAATGTAAGGAATCGCATCAACAATATTGTTTAAGATGTACAAATGAGCTTGGTCAACTTGTTTTTTACTAACACTTTGAATTCTTACACCTTGAACACCCTTACCTTCACATTTTCCTTCATGTCTGCTCTTGGGAAGACCCATTGGTTCACAAGATGGCATATAACTTGAACAAAAATCAATGGCTTCTTCTGCAACGTATCGCTCTATGATTGAAGCTTCTGGTCGATACTGATTCTTGACATATCCCTTTAAGATCATCATGTATCTTTCAACTGGGTACATCCACCTTAAGAAGACCGACCCACATATTCGAATTTCTCTGACTAGATGAACAATCAAATGAACCATGATATCAAAAAAAGAAGGTGGAAAATACATCTCCAATTCACATAGTAGTCTTATTCCTTCATTTTCCAATTGATCTAAACCTCGAGGGTCAACAACTTTCTTGTAAATGGCATTAAAGAACAAACTCAGATGTGTCAGAATACCCCTAACAAAGGAGGTAATATGACTCGAATAACAACTAGTAACAATTGTTGCATCAATACATGACAATCGTGAGACTTTAAACCAACTAACTTTAACTCTTGCATAGAAACAAGGTTACTAATATTCGAAGAATAACCTTGTGGAACCTTCACACTTCTTAAAAAGCTACAAAAACTTTGTTTTTCTTTTAATAGAAAGAGTGTGACAAGCTGGAGGCAGATAGGTGCATCTTCCTATTATCTGTGGATGTAACTCAGATCGGATTCCCATGTCAGCCAAATCTTGTCATGCTTTTATTCCGTCTTTGCTCTTTCCTTTCACGTTTAAAAAAGTTTCGATGACACTGTCACAAACATTTTTTTCAACGTGCATCACATCAATACAATGTCTAACATCAAGTTTACACCAGTATGGAAGATTAAAAAATATTGATCGTTTCTTCCAAATGTTTTTTGCAAACGTAATTTTATGATGTTTTTCAAATACAATGTCAATGTTTTTGACTTTGTTGTACACCTCTTCACCATTCCGAGGTCTGGACACAACCTCATCCTCAGCACTTCCATTAAAAGTTTTTTTCAATCTACGATAAGGGTGATGACGAGGAAGGAATTTCCGATGTCTTGTATATACCGTCTTCTGACCATGCTTCAATTGAAGGTAACTAGTGTTTTCTTCACATATGCGACATGCAAAATGACCTTTAACACTATAACAGAGAACATACCACATCACCTTAGCAGGTGCATGATAACAATTGAAAAACTGTTATTTTCATGCTTAAAATTGATACTAAAAGCAACCTTTATACTTAGAAACTAGCTTGGAATCATGCTTCTATTCATATTTTCATAAATAAGAGAGCTGGACAGGTTTATGCTTGATTTCAGTGTTTTTGTGCAGGTTTTAAGGTGAATTTAGTGAAAGAAGTGAAGAAGGAGAGAGATGAAATCAGAAAAGACACCAAAAAGTGCAAAAAGAGAAGCCGCAACTGCCGCTCAGCGACAGTTTACCGTTGAGCGGCACTCAGGAGTTCATGGGGGATCCGCTGAGGGACAAAATGGTCGCTGAGGGGAAGAAACCAACTCACGCACTTACCGCTGAGCGGCACTTTACCGCTGAGCGGCACACTTATGGCCTTGGGCCTAAATTTTCTGTAATTTTAGAATAGTATATAAGCTTTAGGATGTCCTAGGGTTTGTATCTTTGGCAGAAACGAAGCAAACACTCTCTCTTCCACCCCTTTGAAGGAGGATCTTGGATGCTCAGGCTACCTCTTCACCTTTCTAGGGTTTTATCCTTCATTCTTTCATTATTATTCATCTAGTTTCACCGTGAATATGGTGAACTAAACCTTGTATTGTTGTTGGGGAATCAATGTAGTCTTGTGAAACTCTCATATATGGAATTTGTGTTTATATCTTATATTTAGGACCTATGCTTTCTTTCATCATTAGTTAGGGTTTTTCCTCTTTGCTCAATGCTTGCTTTGTTTAACTCATTCAATGCATGATTATTGGTTTTGTCGTTACGGGAACGTACGGGGAAGTCTAGATCCGGGGAATTTCTCCCAATAGTATATTGGTTGTCGTTAAGCTCCTGCACTAAAAGAACTAATTATTAGGAATGCTAGGAATTGTATGAACTCGTAATTAGGGATAGGCCTTCTTGACAAGGTAATTTAGAGAGTGGCATTAACAATGATGAATTGAATGTTGAATTCCTAAAATATATGAGAGTGGATAAGATGAAATTGATAAACCCCAACAACATACTCATCCATATATTCCATTGAAAGTGTTTGTATTTTGTTTAGCCATTGATCAAAACTCATGCATACATGTTTATTTTCTTTTTTGCATATTAAACTCTACTTATTTCGTTCTTAAGTCTTAGCTAATCAACGAATCACATAACTAAACTAGGCCGTGAGTCCTTTGGGAGAACGATACTTGGTCTTACCGAGTTTATTATTTGAAACGATTCGATCACACTTGCCGATTGTTCAACAAGTTTGTGGCGCCGTATTTCGGTGTTCATAAATTTGTCATCAGTGCACCATCATTACCTTCATCAGCAGTGTTTCTGTCAGATTTCTTTTTAAAACAGGATAAACCACATGTTGGACAATACTTTAGCCAAACAAACTCCTTTATGTACAAAACACAATCATTAGGACAAGCATGTATCTTTTAATATTCAAGACCCATTGGACATAAAAAAAAAATTTGTCTCGTAATTACGAATAGGTAGAGTATTTTTTTCTAGAAGCATCTCCTTCAACAACTCTATGAAACTTTTATCGGTCCATCCATTCCTTTCTTTTAAACTAAAAAACTTCAAAGTTGGAGACAGACGTGTAAAGTTCGAGCATCCTGGGAACAACGGGTTCTTTGAATCATTTATAAGAGAATCATACAAATTAGCTCTTCCAAAATTATATTCACTGACATCACATATCATGTCCTCTAAATGATCACTTATCCATTCTTTCACATAATCCGTTCCTCGTAACGTGGTAGGCTGGTCCACTACTTCTCCATGCCAAGTCCAAATGGTATAAGTTCTCATTATGCCAAACATGAATAGATGGTCACACACATTGCCTAAGTCTTGCCGTATTTGATTAAGACAACAAACACAAGGACAAAAATATGTTCCGTTCACAGACTTAGCATTTTGTTCAACATATTGCAAGAACTCCGAAACACCCTTCTTATATTCTTCACTGACGCGACGTTCATTCATCCAGCTTCGATCCATACTATGTTCATAAAATCATTCATCAGTTTCAGTTTTTTAACTCTCACAAGGTTAGGCCCTAGCCATTCAAAAAAATTATTTTTCAAAAATTGCTAAGACACATGCAAAGAAGTCTACAACATAAATTTGATAAGATTTCGGCACCATTTCGCATTGGTCTTCGAAATACACGAAATGAGAGTAGTCAAGGATGACCATAATCAAATATGCATCCAGAGAACAACACAAATACTGAACCAAAATTTTATCAATCTTATCCATAAACTCCAACATACATGTTATAGCAAATTATGAAAAATAATTTTCCCAAACTGTCCAATCGGACAATTCAAAATTTAATACAAACGATTCAAAGATTAATTGGTTGTGTTAAATTTCGAACGGGAACTAAGTTTCACTCAATGATTCGATACTTATAATCTAACATGCCAATTATAATAACACAACTATCACATGCATATTTAAACCAATAACACATGCATACCTAAAAGTTAAAAACATGCATACGCAAAAGCCAATAACATGCATACACAAAAAGCCAATAACATGCATACAAGAAAGTTATCAACAAAAAAGCTAACCTTTTTAGCAGATTAAAAAAGCAATGCAAGGAAATGGAGTAATGCAGGCCCAAAAACGTAGGCCAAAAAGAGTCAAAAGCGCCACCCAAGCACAAGCTAGAAACTACACCAAAACGTAACGAAAACGAATTTAATTAGTTCAAATGGAAGATATTTCATCAAAGAGTAATTTAATCAGAGTAAAAGTAAATTTAAACAGTCCAAAAGAGAGGAAACACACCTGGAAATGCAATGTCTCAGAGAGAAAACGCGGGGAAGACGATGAACAATGAGCGTAACTCCTCGCGGGTTCGCGTTTTGCAGTATAAATGGCTCTAAACGACAGGTGCTGGGGGGTCCGCCATTTATAATAGTATAGACGTTAGGGGCCTAACTAATATGACGTCTTTCTGATTTAAAAATTCATATTCGCAGCAGGGCTTATAGGCATCGGTTTAGAGGGGCCTCGACGGCTAGGTGAACGTTTCACCTACCCTGTCAACCATTTAGACATCCGTTAGGAGGGGCCCCGACGTCTATATAATATTACAGACGTCGGGGCTCCTCCTAACGGACATCTAGATGGCTGGAAAAATAACTTCTCACCTACCCTATCAGCCATATAAACATCCGTTAGGAGGGGCCCCGACATCTATAATATTATAGACGTCAGGGCCCCTCCTAACGGACGTTTATATGCGCACTTATTTACGAAAAGGCCACCAGTCAAAAATTTACATTGGTTGTGTGGTGGACCGACGTGTACGGGGTGATGTTAAAGGCTAATTCTGCATTAGTGGTAAGAATTCTTCTTTATGCATTAATGTCAACGTCACTCACTAAATCACTTAAGCCCAATCCCTCGGGGAATAAGCACGTCCTTAATCACAAGTTCATGCAATTCCTAGCATTCTTAGTTATTAAATGTGAAGATCAAGAGCTTAAGACGACCAAGACTCATACCCTCATCCCTGAGAAATATTACTCTTGGGAGAATTCCATAAGAACCTGAATTCTAAGGAACCTCCCGGCACCCATGCAATTCATAAATCATGCGATGAATGAGTTAAACAAAGCATGTAATAAGCACAAATGAATTACTCTAACAATTAATGAAAAAGCGTATGGAATTAAGAATGCATTCAAATACATGAGAGTTAACAAGGTTACATCATCCCCCAATAACAAATAGAGTTTAGTTCCCCATAGACATGAAGAAACTAGTTGAATAATGGAAAAGCATGAGATAGTAAACCCAAAAAGTAGAGGATTGAAGCTCCCGCCTCCAGATCCGCCTTCAGAGAGTGGAAGAGTGTGGCGTTGTGCTTTTCCAGCCAGAGATACCAAACCTAGGACACCTGGGTCCTTTAAATAGAACAGAAGCATAACAGAGACAAAGCCCAAGCCCGAGTCGTCGTCGCTCAAGCTCCCCACTTAGGGCGCTCGGGCGGCGAGCGATGGTCTTCCACGCTCAAGCCTCGCAGAGGTCGCCCAAGCCTTCTACATCCAACGCTCAAGCGTGCCCAAAATGGGCGCCCGGGCGCTCAAGCTCTTAAGCGGCCAGTCATACTCTCATGTATTGAATTGGTTCTATATTCTATATGCTTTCTTTCATTAATTGTTAGGGTTTTTCTTCTATACTCTATGCATGCTTTATTTAACTCATTCAATTGCATGATCATTGATGTTATTTGTATGGACACATATAAGTAAATCTAGAACTGAAGAAATTCTCCCAAGAGCAATATTGCCTAGACATAGGGATAGGAGGATTGGTTGCCTTTAAGCTTCTATGCGAATGTAATGCATGAATAATATCTAGGAAGACAAGAGATTGTAAACTAGTGATTAGGAGTATGCTTTCTTCACCGAGACATCGGGTTTAAGGTAAATTAGAAAGTGACATTACCATTAATGAAGAAAGATGAATTCTTGAATACATGAGAGTAGATAGGATGAATCGTTTACCCCAACAACATCATTCCATATTTTACATAAATCACTTTTGCTTCTTTTGATCCAATTAATCAACACATGCATTCATATTTATTTTTCAGTATTTGCATCTAAACCTACAAGATTTCGTTTACAAGTCCAATTTAATCAACAAATCACATAATTGTTTAGGTCGTGAGTCCTTTGGGACACAATACTTAGTCTTACCATTTTATTATTACTTGATACGATTCGATATACTTGTTAAGGATTAACACATACTCTGTGAGCAATCACCTGTATATCAGCACATCATGCATCACCTCACATCAATCCACACACTAGAATATCACAAAGCAAGACTTATCATAAAATAATCACAATTGAACCAAAGAAGTGTAATCCATTAAAGCAAAGTACAATACCAAACAAATAAGTTAAAAGGAAAACAATAAAAAACAGAAACATAATAGAAGTAAAGCAAATAAAAACAAAAAAATAACAAATATCCTGTCTTGAAATAAATATGGCATCCATCAGTAGATGCCCAATACAAATCATCACTCATCATCAGAGTCCTCATCCTCAGCCTCAACATCATCATCTTCATCCTCAGCATCCTCATCCATAACTGAAGCTTCAGCTCTACCACCCTCTTGTGTCGGGTCAGCAGGCCATGCCACATAAGCTGCAAATTCATCCTGAGAAATGAACGGTCTCTTAGGGAATGAGGACGTTAGTGTCCTCAGCAGCGCCTGCTCGACGTTTCCCATAATAAGTCTTGGTCAATTTATTTGCGAAAATGTATGTATAGTTCAAACGAAAAATGAACCACACCTTAAATCGGGTCAAATTCTAACTGTTCAAATGGATTCTGTAGGAATAAGATCGGCTAACCCTTACCCTGTATACAACAGTCATCCTAGCATCCAGTAGAGAATAGTACATGTCTCGCATCTAGAAAGGAGCAGCATCATGGACTGGCTCTTGGGCTGGTGGTGGCACCCTCCTATGTGCCCTAGGCTATTGTGGTGGTGGCTTTGGATGGCCTGGCTCATCCACTACACAATAGTGAGTAAAGTAAGTTGCGTCCAGCTCTTTTCTTGGACGCTCCAATGGTGGCCTAGAAACATCAATGCCTATAGCCTCATAAAGGTGGGTGATCAAAAGAAGGTTGTCCCAAGGGTGCCTTGCTGGTTGCACCACGGGCAACTCTGGATCTCATAAGCTATGACTTGGCCTATGTCAACATTAAGGCCCGTGAGAATATAGTAGAGGAGGATAGCCCTATGAATAGTGATATTAGAAACATGGGAGCAAGGCTGGATGTTGGCATGAGAGAATGTCATCCAATACTTCTCTAGAGGCTTTAGATAGGGTCTAGTAAGGTGGATGGGTGCCCCAGACCTGTTCCTCTGAAAATGCCCTCTAGGCACACATAAGGTCCGCTCCACATCCTCATAATCCACCCTTTCAAGCATGGATGAGGAAACTGACATTGCTCCCTCTCCCACTCTATACCAAGGAAGAAATTAATATCATCAACATAAAAAATAACCCTCTTACCCCTTACGTAGCTGAAGTACAATTCATTTTCTCCCCCCAATGCTTTGGCATTTGTGTAAAACTCTTTGACTATGTCAACATTGGCGGGAGAGGGGTAGACTGCCAGGTTGCCCCAGTCTCTTTTGTTCAGCTCCCTTTCAAATTGGGGAGCTAAGGATGGTATGGAGGCCACCTTCCTTTCCATTAGCAATTTTCTTCCCTCCACTTATGGGAAGTATCTTTCATGAGCAGGGGTCCTGAACTTGTTTGAGTGAAACTACTCCTTCTCGATCATCTTTGTTCCCTTTTCTTTGGAACCAAGGGGTTTTAATCCTTTTTCCCGAGGAAGATGTCATTCATGCACAGAAAAATTAACAGACAAACCCAGAAATCATCAAGGATTAGTTCCCACAAATTACAAACTCTTATTATTTAGAAAGAGGGTGTAACAGAGAGCCCTCAACATCAGTTGCACAGAACCACACAGCCAAAAAATAGAACACAGCAAAAATATTCAAAATCTACTACTGCCGCTTGCAGCTTGGGCGCCCCTCAGGGGGCGCTTGAATGGTGCGCGGTGCAGCCAAGCGTGACCTTGTTGTTTCTATCCTCTTCCAAATCAGTTTCCACCCAGTTCAGATTAAAATTGGCACAATTTAATCGGTCCAAACAATGGCAAATCAAGCATAGATAGTATAAGGCATCAAAAATCAAACTTTCTCATCAAAATTCTTTCAAGAATCAAACTTTAAAGTGCTCAATTCATAACCTAACAAGAACTTACTTGATTGGAGACAAGAAAACAGAGATTGAAGCTCAAATTAAGTGCACAAGATAGAACCCTACTAGCCACATAGTTAAAAACCCCAAACTTTGATGGTTGGAAAGTGCAAATCAAGTGAGAAATGGGGTTTTTGGTGGAAAAGTGAAGGGGGAAAGTGAGGAGAAGACTTGGAAGAGGTGTTGAGGGAGGCTAGAGTGAGGAAAAACTGAGAGAATAGGCTTGGGCGAACCCTAGGGTGTGAAAATAAGAAGTGGGCTGAAATCACTCTTAAGCCCCAACTTAAAGACCAAACTGTTGTCGCGCCGCCCAAGCACCCCTAAGAGGGCGCTCAAGTGGTAGGCGGTACTTCTCCCCCCATTGCTTTTTGGCTTGTTCTCGGTATTCCTGGCCCTGGGTTCTCAGATTCAACTTAGAATTTTTCAGTTTCTTTTCCCTAGTCCTCATAACAACTCTCAAATCAATCAATTAATCTCTCTATACCCCTCAAGCATTCAGTTATTACAAACTAAGCACACTGGAATCACACACAAACAGAAAATGAAATAAAAACATAAAAAAATAAAAGTTTGTAGAAACACTGGGTTGCCTCCCAATAAGCGCTTCTTTAACGATACTAGCTTGACCCAATAAGCTCATGTCACATCCTTAATCTTGGTGTTAATTTTTCCTTCTCCACACCAAATGGTGTTCAGTAATTTCTTGTTCACCTTTTTTATTCTCCTGAAAATTAAAAATTCAATCTCTATCAGTCCATCAGTTCTGAGTTCTTTCACAACCCGAAATAAAAGCATAAAAAAATAAAATTTTGTAGAAACACTGGGTTGCCTCCCAGTAAGCGCTTCTTTAACGTTACTAGCTTGACCCAAAGCAAACACCAAATAAATAGAAAAATTGTAAACTTAAAGAAATAATAAACAAATAGAAGTTTTTAAAACACTGGGTTGCCTCGCAACAAGCGCTTCTTTAACGTCACTAGCTTGACCCAATAAGCTCATGTCACATCCTTAATCTTGGTGTTAATTTTTCCTTCTCAACACCAAATGGTGTTCAGTAATTTCTTGTTCACCTTTTTTATTCTCCTGAAAATTAGAGATTCAATCTCTATCAGTCCATCAGTTCTGAGTTCTTTCACAACCCATAGCTTCTTGTTGAATCTCACTAGAATCCCTAGTCTGAATTCTTCATGTTTCTCTAAGGGATCCTGATGAACACTTTTTTCTTTTCTATCTTTCTCTTCCTCCTTCACCTATGACAAAAAAAACATTTTACCTTTCTTACCTGGCTTGACAGCTTTAGCACTGGTCTTTGGTGTATCTCCACTTGAAGTCTTGAGACTAGTCTTCTTCATATGGATTTGCTGCTCAGCCTTGAAGACATTGAAAATCACCTCATCTTCTTGGTTTTTAAGTGCTACAATTCCATAATCAACATTAATAATCACCTTGGCCATTTTCATGAATGGCCTTCCAAGAATAATAGGGATCTCCAAATCTTCCCCCATCTTCATTATCACAAAGTCAATCAACAATCTGATATTTTCAATTTGAATCATCACATCTTCCACCATACCATAGGGCTTTTTGGTGGACCCATCAACCATAAACAGAGTCACCCTTGCAGGTTTGACTTCAAGACCACCAATCTTTTCAAGAACAGTTAAGGGCCTCAAATTGATATTGGACCCTAAATAAATTAGGGCTTTCCCTATTTTATGATTCCCAATAGTACAAGGAATGGTGAAACTTCTTGGATCTTCAACCTTAGGGGGAAGTGCCTTTTGTAAGATCACACTACACTCTTCCTGTACCTCCATTGTTTCCTCTTTTAAATATTCTTTTCTTTTGAGGAGTTTCTTCAAAAACTCAGCATATTCAGGAATCCATTGCAATGCTTCAGTCAGAGGAATTCTGATTCCCAATTATCTAGAGATTTCTTCAAAGCACCCTAATTGTTTTTCTTTTTCTTTTCTGGAGAACTTTTCAGGGTGATTGAGCTTTTTCTCTAATTTTTCTTTTTCTCTCTCTCATTCTCCTCTCTTTCTTTTTCTTTTTCAATCATATAGTTTTCTTCTTTTCTCTCTATTTTTTCTTTTATCTCACTCTCTTCTTTTTCTATCTCACTTAACTTTTCTTTTTGTTTTTCTCTCTCATCTTTCATACTAACAATAGCCTTACATTCTTCTTTGGGATTAACTTCAGTATTAGCCCCAAAACTTCTGATAGGCATCTCTTCCAACTTCTTGGCCATTTGACCAACCTGCATCTCCAAGTTCCTTATAGCAGCTTCAGTGCTTTTCTGTGTGGAAAAAGATGCCTGCATGAATTGTTGGAGAGTCTCCTCAAGCTTTGTAGTTTTGTCAGATAGAGAGGGTTGTTGTTGCCACTATTGTTGTTGCGGCTGTGGTGGTCTATTGAATTGCCCACCAGTTTGCCCAAACTTACTTTGTCCCATGCTAGGATGAGATTTCCACCCTTGATTGTAGTTGTTGGGACGAAACTGGTTGCCCATGTAATTAACTTCTTTATTAAGGTTTTCAGGCACAACACATTGACCATTCATATGATCACCACCACATAGTTCACAAAGTTGTTGTTGAACCTGTAAATCCTTTTGGCACTCCTTTTGTGGCTGAGAAAGCTTCTTTGTCAAAACCTCCAATTGTTGAGTGATAATCTTATTCTGAGCAAGCAAGGCATCATAAGACTATAATTGAAATACTCCCTTAGGTTGTGATGGAATTCCTCTTTCATTGTGTATCTCATTGTCATTGGTAGCCATGTTTTCAATTAATTCATAGGCTTCCTCTTGAGTCTTGCACCTGATATTGCCTCCAATTGAGGCATCCAACATTAATTTGGTCTGTGAGCCAAGTCCTCCAAGGAAAAGAATGACTACTTTTGCTTCATCAAAACCATGGGTTGGTGTCCTTCTCAGCAAGCCCTTGCATCTATCCCATGCTTGCCCTAATGTCTCCTCCATGCCTTGTCTGAAAGAAGAGATTTCTTGCTTCCCTTTGTTGATCTTTGATTGTGGGAGGTATTTATTCAAGAATTTTGCTACCACATCTTCCTACTCAGTAAAACTATTCTTAGGAAAAGAGTTCAACCATAGTTTAGCATTGCCTCCCAATGAGAAAGGAAACAAGCTCATTCTAATAGCATCATCTCGCACTCCATTCAGCTTTACAGTATTACAGATCTCATTAAAAGTGGTCAGATACTCATATGGACTTTCATGTGACAATCCATTGAATTGGTTATTCTTCACTAGATGGATCAACGCAGGCTTCATCTCCATACTTGCGGCATTGACCCTCGGCTTTGCAATGCTGTTAAAATGATAAAGGCCAACCATTGTTGCATAATCTGCCAAAGTACGCCTAACACCATTGTTGTTGTCCATGCTTTCCTGATCAGATTGTAAGGCCTGTGAAATTCTTTCTAGAGAAGGTTCTCTAGATAATCTGCTTATTCTTGGCCTTCTATTAGTCTCAAGTCCTTCAAGAAGAGGTTCAGAACTTTTATTGCTCCTAGTCCTAACTGTAACTTGCATAAACTAGACACAAAACCCTAGAAAATTTGTTAGCACAAAACAAAAACAAATGACACAAAACAAAAATTAAAAATAAAATAAAAATAAAAATAAAAATAAGAAAAATAAAAGTAAGGTCAAAATTAATCAAGAATCACACAAATAGAATAGTATAAACCGTGAGTCCCCGGCAACGGTGCCAAAAATTTGTTGTTGGATTGGCAAGTGTACCAAATCGCACAAGTAATATAAAATGGTAAGACCAAGTATCGTATCCCTGAAGACCCTCGGCACTAGACAGTTGTGTGATAACTCGATTAATTAGGACTTAAATAAAACGAGATTGTTGGTTTCAAATGCAAAGACATAAAACTAAATATGAATGCAAGTTGATCAATAGTAGAGTAGCACAGTGATAAAGCACTAGTGGAAAAATGACATTTTATAACGTACAAAAATGACTTTTTATAACGTAGTTACTGGGGACATAGTTCTGGGCGATATAGTAAGTCTGCGCATTTTATAACGTAGCAGAAATTTACGTTATAATATGTGAACATATTACATCGTAGTTTCTGAAGTCCGTCATAATATGCGCATGGAGGTATAATGACGTAAAAGTTTTTGTACGTTATAATATATGATCTATTATTACGTATATATTTTTGTACGTTATAATATGTTTTTTTTTTTGAAAAAAAAAATTGATTGATTATTCTATTTGACATCGAAGAAAATTATAATAATATTCCTGTACATCTCATTTAATCAATTTATAATCAATATAGCTTCAAATAAACAAATTTAATGATACTAACAAAATAGAAATCATTTCAAACATTAAATCATCTAATAATTTAATACCATTTATACATAAAACTATATATTAAATCTAAATATTACATTAATGTATATACACTATTGAATTCTACAAATAAAATAATAGAATTAAAATTGTAATGAAACACATTATGAAAATACATTTAAACCAGCAACTTATACAACATCTTGTAATATGAAGAGTCTCTTACTTGAAATTTGAAATAGGAACACAACAAAAAAAAGGTCACAACCAGCCACCTGCAAAACAAATGTAAAATAAAATAAAATTAATTGATATAAATAGTATTAATTGATATAAAAAAGGAAAAAACCAGCCACTGCCCGATAGAATTTCATAATTAATTAGCTTCTCAAATATCATAAAAACAGAAAAGGAACCAATATATCATAAAAACTAATTAAAACTAATTAAACCATATATCATAAAAACAGATTATTCAACCATATATCATAAAAACTAATTAAAACAAAAGTGTAACAATATCTTTGCAAATGGAGATAAAAAATAGAATCCCAAGTAACAGAAAAGGAAAAAAATGTATATAGGAGGAAAAACCCATTAAAGGTAAAATTCATCATAGCTATTTTCAAAATAACCATTCTATACATACCCTCAACGTCAAGGCCAGAGGAGAATAAGTAGAATCAAACTGTTGTTGAATAGCAACTGTGTGCTTCACAAGTCCATTTTGAAAAGCCTTGCAAAAGTACTCAATCATGTGAATAACCCATATAGCAGTCTCTGATGACCTCATTACATCAGATCACGACTAGATTTGGCACTCCAGATTTTTTTATCATACCTCACACCATCTACCTAAGAAAAGATCCAAACAAGCAGTCCACTTAAGGACAAGGTAGAAAATTATCCAATGTACACGTGAAACAAGGGGCACCAAAAGGTAGTGCAAGACAATAGATCATAAAGCATGCAAAATAATGTATTTTACTACAGTGCAGAGGATTTGCCAGCCAATACGGTGAACAAAAAGTTCAGGATAATATAAAGTTACAAACAAGCATGTTTCCCCTGGAAGTTTGAAAACAGAAGTTCTGTACAAATTGACAACATTTCAACATGTTAAAACACTTTAGCCATCATCCATAATTTTGGTTCAAACACCACATATTTTCTATGTTACACACCTTGACAGGGCAATAGAAAAACAAGTAAACATTCTGAGCGGCCAAAACCATCCTTAGTTACCTAAAATAATCTCAGGGGCTCTGTAATGCCTTGTAGAAACAATGGAGCTATGATTCTGATTATCATATGCAGTACTACCAAAATCAATCAGCTTAATAGCACTAGACTTGGGCAAGCACCTGAACTGCGTTTCATCTGAGGAAACTCTCTGTACCAATCCAATTATTTTCCTTAAATATATTATAACTGAGTCTACAAACATTATTAAGTTTCCATCCAAAAATGTCAAATACCTTATAGCTAGGTAGCTTTACATATTCAGAAGAAACCAGAAGAATATTTTCTGGCTTCATATTAGTGTGGATTAGGTGTAGTTCATGCATATCTCAATATGATAAAGAATAAGAAAAAGTTAAAGTAAGCAGACACAACTAAGATACACTGTATCCCTGGAAAAAGAAAGCAGGCCAAGGGAAAATAATCAAACTTTCTCCCAACACAGAACAGCAAACCCTAAACCCTAAACCCCAACAATTTCTCCCAACAAAAGCGTCCCAACACAGAACAGAACAGCAAACCCTAAACCCCACAATTTCTCCCAACATCAACCCTAAAACCCCAAATTTCAATGCCCACTGAAAAATAATCAAACTTTCTCAAATGAGAAAGTTACACACAGCAATTGGAACCAAAAATTGAAGGAACCACGTTACCTGCAGCACTCCAAAACGCAACTCACACAAAAAAATAGGAATCGCGATGATCACCAAGATGGAACCGGTACTAAGGTTTTGACCTACACAAGGATGCCAAAATCGCAATCCTACAACAACAACGATGATACCTGTTAAACCAAAAACCAGTAGGACCAAAGACAAACCCAAAAAGGGAAATCAATCAACGAAAAAAATGCAAAATAGTGCACAATCATACCTTCGTACTGCTTCAATGCGAGTGAAAACCAACCACAATAATGCCCCTTCCTGCCCTAATTTTAAAGACGGAGAAATGCGAGTGAGAGGGATGAGATGAACGAAAGAGAAGAATGAGAGTGAGAGGCAAAGTAAAATGAAATATAGGGAGGGAAATGTGAAAAAATAAGCGAAGTGGTCTAAAAGACTCTCAAGCCTTGAACTGCCAAGGGAGAATCTCCCTTCCAAACCTTTTCATTTATGTGCTTTAAATTTCAAAAGAGAAGCCTAAGTGTAGTGAGTTTAGTGAGGCTAACTTGGCCTAATTCCTTGGCACTTTGAAATAGAGAATTCATTGTTAATCTAACTATTTGTGATTGTTCATTGTGCAGGGAAAAGGAGTTTGAGTGATCAAACTGGAGCAATTGTGATTGTTTTCATTTTAATCTGCTCTTGCATTCATTTTAGATTACAAACTGTTTGCTGAAATCATTGAGATATTAATGTCTGAATGTGATTACTGATTTCATGGTTTGCTTACAATTGTTGAAATCTGTTGAGTGTTGATTAGCACCATCATTATTTCTTTGTTGAGATCATTTTTCCAAATGCATATAGAAAATAGTTTCCTGGTATTAATCACATGTAGATTTCAGTTTTGTTCAAATTGATTGATTGCATACCCTTGCATGCCACCTAGTTAGTTGTTCATGGACTAATTTATGCATGAATTTATTTGCTTGGAGTAATTAGGCTTGTGCATGAACTTGTTTTAACTGCCAAAGCATCATTCAATTTTAAGAAGTGACTAAAGCACTTAATTTCCAATTCTGACGTTGAGGTTGAATTAAGCACATCATTCTTTTCACCCATTGCATCTGGTTAATGTCCATTCCTATTTGTATTTGCTGGATTTGGGTTTGATTTTGTATGCAGAAATGAACCAGTGCAGGGTGTCCAATAGAAGTTGAGATTAGTTTAGAATGAGCAGGAGTATAGCTTGAGCAACCAGTAGCAGCCATCTGAACTGAAGGGAGTTTCTTTCACCTTAAATTGCATTTGTTTTGGTTGAACTATTCTTGCTATAGCTTGTCTTTGACTAGCATAATTTCAAGTGTTGAATCTGGTATGACAGTTTTTGTACACTAGGATTAGCCAATCTGAATTCTGAATTGGAATTGTTCTGCATTGCATTGGATTAATCTGATTTTGATTAGACTGGTGGTTGTTTAATCAGTTTAGTTTCAGCTTAGAATTACATTTCTTTGAATCTAGTATAATGACCATTTGCATGTGTCTAATAGAATCTGGTTTGATTTTGGTGTGTGCAGAGCTGATATTTGAGAGTTTAGCTTGAGCAAAAACTTACTGAGAAAACAGCAACCTAAGCACTTGATGTGGAAGCTTTGAACTAAAGGAGTTATCTAGTTTAATTGCTTATGACTGTTTAAACTATTTTGGATTTAAATTGTTCATTGTTAAATTACATGATCTGCTGAATTGGTGTGAATTATCTGTGCAGAGTTGTTTTCATTAGAATTCAAATTGTCCAGGAGTTTAATTGAGCAGCTGCAGAATGTCACTAGAAAGTTTGTGCAACCAAGAGAAAGGGAAGTTCTTACTTCCCTATATTTTTGTGCAAACTAGTTTTATCCTGATTAAGCTGAGAGAGGTAGTTGAAGGCCATATTTTGATCAAGTAAAGCCCTGCAGCAGTGAACCGTACCCAGAACGTTCAAGAACAAGACTAGTAGCATAGCTTGTTTTCTTTGTAATTGTTTTCTTCAATTTGTTTGTAATAGGCTTGTGTTTGTTAGCAAAAATCAACTATGAAGTTTTGATGATGAACAGAGTTGCACCAGTCAAGACAAATTGAAGATCTATGTATTTTTATAAAGCTTTTATAATAATCAAAGTTGGTGTAATAGTGCTCACAAATGTATTAGGACTGATTCTTGTAATTTATATTTATATGCTGTTGAGAATCGTCCACAATTTATTTTAATCGATTAAACCCAGTTTTAATCGATTAAAACCGAGGCTGGCTCTGAAAACCCAAGTGCCCCTGTAATAATCGATTAAAGCTGATAATAATCGATTAGTTAATCGATTAGTCCTGAGAATAATCGATTAACACTAGCCGTTGGGGATTTCAGATTTGAAAAACTAGCCGTTGTACTCATTTTAATCGATTAATACTTGTGTTAATCAATTAAATGCGTTAGATGGCCCGTTTTCGAAGAATGGAAGAGTATTTGGCTGAGCCTATAAGATGGCTCTCTCTTGATCTCAAACCACACTCTTCCCTTGTGCTAAAGAACTATGAACTCTTTGAGAACTCTGTGAGATTGTTGAAGCTAAGGAAACTCTTGTCTGCAAAGTCCTGAAGTGCTACTGCGGTGACAGAGGAATAGCTTGTTCATCCTTGGTGTATCCGAGGAAGTGTCTGGAAGAGAATCATCCTTCGTGAAGCATTCGAAGGAGGTGGTCATCCTTTGTGAAGATTCAAAGGAGGTGTAAGTTCGTCTCTTGTGGTTTCAAGAGAGGTGGTATTTCTAAACTGTTACAAATTGTTTTTCTGTGTGACTAATATTTGTAACTGTTTTGTGTTAGTGAAAAAGGTTTATCTTGTTTGAGATAAGCGATTGGACGTAGGATCCTAGTGATCTGAACCAGGATAAAATCACCTGTGCAATTTTTCTCTTTCCCTTACTCTATTATTTATATTTAACTATCTGTTTAGTAAGAAAAATTAAGAGAAAAATATCAAAAGGAAAAATAAAAAGTATACAACCAATTCACCCCCCCTCTTGGTTTGTTCCACGCTAATAATTTCGTTGCAGCGATTCTAACAATTGGCATCAGAGCTTGCTTTGATAGTCATTCAAATGGCAGGATCACATCAAACCTTTGCAGAGGGTGCATCAATCAATAGACCCCCACTATTCACAGGTGAGAACTATGCATTCTGGAAGGTAAGAATGCAAATATTTATTGAATCTATTGATTGTGAAATTTGGGATGTTATTGCATCTGGTTCTTCTGTTCCTACTAACAATATACAGGAACCAAAGCCCCGTGGTCAATGGACCATTGAAGAAAAGAAAAGATTTCAAAATGACGTAAAAGCCCGGAATATCATTGCATCAGCATTAACTGTTGATGAGTTCTACAGAGTTTCTGTCTGCAAAACTGCTCAAGAAATGTGGGACGTGCTCAGAGTGACGCATGAAGGAACAGATGATGTAAAGAGGGCAAGGAAGAACTCCCTAATTCAAGAGTATGAAATGTTTCGGATGAAGCAAGGAGAAACAAACTGGATGAAGAAGGAAACATCACCAAGAATAAAGCTAGGCTTGTTGCAAAAGGATATAGTCAAGAAGAAGGTATAGATTATGATGAGACATACGCTCCAGTTGTCAGGTTAGAGGCAATACGCCTACTTCTTGCTTATGCATCTATAATGAAATTTAAATTATTTCAAATGGATGTTAAAAGTGCTTTTCTAAACAGTTATATCAAAGAAGATGTATTTGTTGAACAACCACCTGGTTTTGAAGATTTTAAAAACCCAAATCACATCTACAAATTAAAGAAAGCACTATATGGTTTAAAACAGGCACCTAGATCTTGGTATGAACGTCTGAGCAATTTTCTTGTAGAAAATGATTTCAACAAAGGAAAAATTGATTCAACATTATTCATTAAAAAGAATGGAAAACATTTTCTACTTGTTCAAGTATACGTAGATGATATTATTTTTGGTTCATCTAACGCAACTCTTTGCGAGAATTTTGCTAAGTCCATGCAGGGAGAATTTGAGATGTCAATGATGGGAGAACTTACTTTCTTCCTCGGACTTCAAATCAAACAAATGGAGGAAGGAACCTTTATATCTCAAACCAAGTATTGCAGGGAAATCCTTAAAAAGTTTGAGATGGACAATGCTAAAGAAGCATCAACTCCCATGGGGACATCCTGCTACTTAGACAAAGATGAGACAGGTAAAGAGGTAATCCAGACCAAATACAGAGGTATGATTGGCTCTTTATTATATCTCACTGCTAGTAGACCTGACATCATGCAAAGTGTATGTGTGTGTGCTAGGTTTCAGTCAAGCCCTAGAGAGTCTCATCTCACTGCAATAAAACGCATTTTTAAATACCTTAAGGGGACAACATCCTTTGGTTTATGGTATCCTTCAGGCGCTGAGCCTAGTCTTGTAGGATTTTCTGATGCTGATTATGGAGGCTGTAAAATAGATAGGAAAAGCACCAGTGGAACCTGTCACTTTTTAGGTAGTTCCTTAGTCTCTTGGCACTCTATGAAACAAGTCTGTGTAGCCTTATCAACCACTGAAGCTGAATACATTGCTGCGGGTAGTTGTTGTGCACAGATCTTATGGATGAAACAACAATTAGAAGACTATGATATTCATTTAGATCATATTCCGCTTAAGTGTGATAACACTAGTGCTATAAAACTCACCAAAAATCCTATCATGCATTCTAGAACCAAGCATATAGAAATTAGGCATCACTTCATTAGAGACCATGTCCAAAAAGGCGATTGTGAAATGGAGTTCATAGATTCTAAGCATCAATTAGCGGACATTTTCACCAAAGCATTGCCCAAGGATAGATTTTTTGAGCTTAGAAGAGATCTTGGAATATTAGAAATAGTAAAATAGGCATTCTTGGAATTAATCTAGCATTTTTCGTTGCTTAACGTATTTAATCTGCTTGTAAATCGAATAAAAGCGCTACCTACACATTTACGACTGGATTAATCGATTAATCCAAGTATTAATCGATTACATAATCGATTAAAACTTCCTTTAATCAATTAAATGCGCTCCAGGCGGTTTTTAAAATGGTTTTCAAATGTAGTCGTTGCCAACGGCTATTAACGGGCAAAATCTCCAAATCTAACCGTTGGGATGCATTTTTGAGCCTATTTATACCCCACTTGGTCCCCATTTTCATTACTTGAACCAATCTTAAGCATATCTCTCTTACTTTCTCCCTTCTTTCACCCAAATCTTTGTCTTTCACTCATCTCAATGGTTGAACCTTCAAGAAGAAGGAGAAGAAGAACAAGTGGTGTTTCGGAAAATACTGTTCAAAGAAGAGATGCTACCACAGAAGGGTGGCTCTCCAATGAAGAAGATCAACAATCTTTCTCACGATTTTGGAAGGAAAGGAAGCTCATCAAACAAAAATTCATTGATCTCTCTTGGTATACATCCTACAACTTCTCCTTTCCCAATCTCATCATTGAACAAGGAGTTCAACACCTAATGGAACTCCGTGGAAGGTATTATCCGGATCTTGTTCGCAGTTTCTATTTTAATTTAAAGATCCGGGAGGGGGTTTTTCAAACAAGAGTAAAAGGTGTGGACATTGTCTTGGACAATGACATTTGGACAAATGTAGCAAAAGTCCCTGTCTTAGAACATTCTCAAACTATTCCAGATGACTTTGCTCAATTCAATAAGATAGCAGTGTACCAGTCCTTTCTCCGCAATCCTCGATAGCACAATGCTCGTCTCTTCCTTGCTGGTGGACTCAAGATGGAAGAACGCCTCTTGCACTACCTTATTGTATGGATTTTGTGCCCTAGAGGATCAAATCATGCCCAATGCTCTGAGACTGATCTCATCATTATGTACGGTATACTTCAGAGCATTCCACTAAATTGGCCTCACCTGATTAAGACAATAATGTTCAAGGCCAAAAGGTTAGATGTTGCACCTCTTCCATATCCTCTTCTCGTTTCCCAAATTTGTGTGTTCAAAGGAGTAGATATCACAAATGAACACCATGAGACTATCCTTCCGGGACATAAGGTTGGAGATAATTCCTTGAGGCAAATGGGTTTTATCAAACAAGGACTCTCCTACATCCACCCTGAGGATGCCATTGATGGCAATGAAGATGAAGCTGCGGATATCCCCATGCCTGATCCCACACATGTTGTTGGCCCATCTCAAGTACATGAGGAATACAGTCTAGAAAGTCTCTCTAGACAAATGACTGAGATGACTCGCCTTCAAAATGAGATGATGAACATTCAAAACATCCGCCACGAAGAAATTTGTACTCATCTCAGGAATCTAGACACTAGGATTTCAGGATTAGAGCAGCACTTTCTTAGTGATGAAAGTGATGAATTCTAGATCCTCCTTGTTTGTTTTGTTTTTATGCTTGTGTGCATCCTTAATAAAAAGTTGTTGTTTTTTCTCTATGCCTTATCTCTTTTTATTTAGGGGGAGCACGTGTTTTTTTTTCTTCTGATCAAAAAGGGGGAGAAGATAGTTTAAAATCCTTATTTCTTATTAATCTCTCCTTTCATGAGTTGTGATTGTTTCAGATTATTAAAAAGCTTTAAACTCAGGAGAATTTTTGATCATCATCAAAAAGAGGGAGAATGTTAGCAAAAATTAACTATGAAGTTTTGATGATGAACAGAGTTGCACCAGTCAAGACAAATTGAAGATCTATGTATTTTTATAAAGCTTTTATAATAATCAAAGTTGGTGTAACAGTGCTCACAAATGTATTAGGACTGATTCTTGTAATTTATATTTATATGCTGTTCAGAATCGTCCACAATCTGTTTTAATCGATTAAACCCAGTTTTAATCGATTAAAACCGAGGCTGGCTCTGAAAACCCAAGTGCCCCTGTAATAATCGATTAAAGCTGATAATAATCGATTAGTTAATCGATTAGTCCTGAGAATAATCGATTAACACTAGCCGTTGGGGATTTCAGATTTGAAAAACTAGCCGTTGTACTCATTTTAATCGATTAATACTTGTGTTAATCAATTAAATGCGTTAGATGGCCCGTTTTCGAAGAATGGAAGAGTATTTGGCTGAGCCTATAAGATGGCTCTATCTTGATCTCAAACCACACTCTTCCCTTGTGCTAAAGAACTATGAACTCTTTGAGAACTCTGTGAGATTGTTGAAGCTAAGGAAACTCTTGTCTGCAAAGTCCTGAAGTGCTACTGCGGTGACAGAGGAATAGCTTGTTCATCCTTGGTGTATCCGAGGAAGTGTCTGGAAGAGAATCATCCTTCGTGAAGCATTCGAAGGAGGTGGTCATCCTTTGTGAAGATTCAAAGGAGGTGTAAGTTCGTCTCTTGTGGTTTCAAGAGAGGTGGTATTTCTAAACTGTTACAAATTGTTTTTCTGTGTGACTAATATTTGTAACTATTTTGTGTTAGTGAAAAAGGTTTATCTTGTTTGAGATAAGCGATTGGACGTAGGATCCTAGTGATCTGAACCAGGATAAAATCACCTGTGCATTTTTTCTCTTTCCCTTACTCTATTATTTATATTTAACTATCTGCTTAGTAAGAAAAATTAAGAGAAAAATATCAAAAGGAAAAATAAAAAGTATACAACCAATTCACCCCCCCTCTTGGTTTGTTCCACGCTAATAATTCCGTTGCAGCGATTCTAACAGTGTTAGCCTACTGTTAGCTTTAGCTTTTGTTTTGTAAAAGGGCCTTTTATAAAGTCCAAGTTCTTTGGAAGAGTCCTTGGTGCTCTTTCAAACTCTCGGCAACTTTTCTTGATTGCTTTGATTTTTTTTAGCATAGCTAGACAGGTGAATGTGTCTTGTTAGCCAAAGCTACAAGCTTCACCATAGGAGTAGACTTTAATATTGACTTCATTTGTGTATCTCGTAGGGGTCATTAGAGTCCGCTGGTTTCTGAAGTGTTTTGTTTGTTTGATTTTGTGTTCACGTTTAGGGGTGATTAGGCTAAAAGGGATTAAACTCTAAGCCTTTTCACATTAGAGTCCGAAGAGTCTAGTCTTTTAGTGTTTAATTGTTTTTGATTGTTTGAGTTTTGTACTTTGTTTCTAAAGGTGATTTTAGTTTAAGGGGTAATTAGTTAGTAGCCTAAGACATTTCTGGCAAGGCAAGACTTGGTACTTAAGCAGGTCTTTAGCTCACCTCTCTTACCTGGGACTTGTCTAAGTGAAAGTTTTGAACCCTTTAGATTAAGAAAACTTTTAAAAACAAAGATGTCTTCTTATAGTTCATATAGGTCTTCTAGGTTAGATAAAGTTGATGAAATGTTTAAACAAGTTAGGAATCTTCCATCCTTTGGTAAAGACATAGGTGCATTAACATACCTAGCTTGGGAAAAAGAAATTGATAAAATAAATCCTTGGTTTTATGAAGAAAGTGAATATTATGTTCTTAGTATATATCTCTCTAAGTTAGAAGTGCATGCAAGTGAGTGGTGGGATGAAAGACAATATCTTGTTAGGAAAGGTAGAAAGTCTTCCATACGTGATTGGCATGATTTAAAAGCTTGCATGAGAAGAAAGTTTGTGCCTCTAAGTATTAAAAGAAACCTAGAACTAATTAAGGATTACATTGAAGATGGAAAATTATTTCTTAAGAGTTTAAATGATCATGGGTTTCTTCGTAGAGAATTAGAATTTAGGGCAAGACTTAAAGAGATCAAGGATAAGAAAAGAGAAAGAGAGATTGAGAGAAAAGAAAAGGAAGAAAGGAAAGAAGAAAAGAAGAGCGAGAGAGAAGAAATAGAGAAAAGAGAAGAGAGAAGAAGAGAGGAATTAAGAAGAGAAGAAGAGAGAAGAAGAGAAGAAGAAAAGAAAGAAAGAGAAGAAGATAAAAGAATAGAAGAAGAGAGAAAAGAAGAAGGAAAGAGAGAAAGGCAAGAAAGAGAGAAGAAAGAAAAGGAGAAATTGTTCCTGATGACAAATCCTATTCTTTCAAAGACCATAGAACCTAAAAGGGAAGGTTTCCAAACCTTTAATTCTTTTCCAATAATTGATTACTTTTCAATTTTTAACTTCTCTTTCAAACAAATTGTCATCTCATATTCCATGCAAACCTTTTCAAAATATAGCAATTCATATCTTGAGTTATTCTTATCTTTAAGGAAAGAAATAACTCAAGACAAAAGTGAATTTGGACTTCTAAAATTTACAAAGACTACTAAACAAAATATTAGAAGTCCTTATTTCCTTGTTTTTATAGAAAAGTTCTTTCTTGGATTGATATTAATTGAAAATATATTTAATGTTTATTGCAGATTTGTGTTTGATCCAGGAGGAAGAAAAAGTGAATATAAAAAGAATAAGGCCACTCCAAGATGGCCATGCTCCCAAAGATTGTGTGGAGTTTCTTCATAAGGCGATTGCCAGATTTGAGGACAAATCTTTTTTTTAAGAGGGAGGGTATGATGGAATCCTGCTTGACGTAGTCCTCCTTTTGTATTTTTACCTTTCATAGCTTAGCTCTTAAGGAGCATAGGTTACTATAAATACCCAGCTCCTCTCTTGTATTGGCACTTTTGAGATTAATGAGAATTGAGTTTTCTAAATAAGAAACTATTCTCTCTTGAAAGTCATAGGCCAGAGAGTCCAAAGACTTCCTCTAGCCACTAATAACAGTTGAAAAACTGTTATTTTCATGCTTAAAATTGACACTAAAAGCAACCTTTATACTTAGAAACTAGCTTGAAATCATGCTTTTATGCATATTTTCAGAAATAAGAGAGCTGGACAGGTTTATGCTTGATTTCAGTGTTTTTATGCAGGTTTTAAGGTGAATTCAGTGAAAGAAGTGAAGAAGGAGAGAGATGAAATCAGAAAAGACAACAAAAAGTGCAAAAGGAGAAGTCGCAAGTACCGGTCAGCGGCAGTTTACCGCTAAGCGGCACTCAGGAGTTCACGGGAGATCCGTTGAGGGGAACAAAACCACTCACGCACTTACCGCTGAGCGGTACTTTACCGCTGAGCGGCACACTTATGGGCTTGGGCCTAGATTTTCTGTAATTTTAGAATAGTATATAAGCTTTAGGACGTCCTAGGGTTTGTATCTTTGGCAGAAACGAAGCAAACACTCTCTCTTCCACCCCTTTGAAGGAGGATCTTGGATGCTCAGGCTACCTCTTCACCTTTCTAGGGTTTTATCCTTCATTCTTTCATTTTTGTTCATCTAGGTTCACCATGAATATGGTGAACTAAACCTTGTATGTTTGTTGGGGAATCAATGTAATCTTTTGAAGCTCTCATATATGGAATTTGTGCTTGCATCTTAATCTAAGACTTATGCTTTCTTTCATCATTAGTTAGGGTTTTTCCTCTTTGCTCAATGCTTGCTTTGTTTAACTCATTCAATGCATGATTATTGGTTTTGTCGATATGGGAACGTACGGGGAAGTCTAGATCCGGGGAATTACTCCCAATAATATATTGGTTGTCGATAAGCTCCTGTGCTAAAAGAACTAATTATTAGGATTGCTAGGAATTGTATGAACTCGTAATTAGGGATAGGCCTTCTTGACAAGGTAATTTAGAGAGTGGCATTAACAATGATGACTTGAATGTTGAATTTCTAAAATATATGAGAGTGGATAAGATGAAATTGACCCCCAACAACATATTCATCCATATATTCCATTGAAAGTGTTTGTATTTTGTTTTAGCCATTGATCAACCTCATGCATACATGTTTATTTTCGTCTTTTGCATAGTATAATCCAATTATTTTGTTCTGAAGTCTTAGCTAATCAACGAATCACATAACTAAACTAGGCCGTGAGTCCTTTGGGAGAACGATACTTGGTCTTACCAAGTTTATTACTTGAAACGATTCGGTCATATTTGCCGATTGTAAAACAAGTTTGTGACATCATATTTTGGTGATCATAAATTTGTGCATCAGCCACCTTCCATGCACACTCTCTCCCTTCCATTTTCACGGTGCTTTCTCTCTCATCCCACGCTACCTCTCCTTCGCTGCCACCTCCCTTGCACGCGTCAGCTTCTCATTACGTTTCCACTCCAACGTATCAACCGCGTCTTTGGACCACGCCTCTCATTTCTTCCCTCGTGCATCCATAACACATCCAGCCACATCTCAGAGCATCTCATTCTCGTTCTCGAGAATTCCTCGTCTCCAACAATAGATTCGCACTCCATACACGTCTTCGAAGGTATTCTCTCGTCGTTCATCTCACTACTTCATCTTCTTCTTTGGTTTCCCACTCACTTCCTTCGATTTCCACTAATCGTTCTCCATTTCTCATCATTTAAACCATTTTCCACTGTTCAATCAGTCATTCGAATCTATTAATCGGTTCATTTTGAGTTTTCCCTCTTTTCTAGGGTTCGTTCATGATTTTAGGGTTTTCTGCAATCGATTTCGATTCTATCAGTTTTGCTCCGATTTCTCTCTCGATCTAGAGTGTCCTATCAATTCCGCTGCATCATCTCTCTGGAGGAAGCTTCGAGGAGTCTGTGTCGCGCCTTCGTTCACTTCTCGGAACCGCTCTTCCATTAGTTCGTCTTTAAATGACCAACCTTTTTCATCTTTTCATAACCCCATATGGTGTAAAGCCAGCTTCTCAATAGTATTCTTCTTTGAGCATCCCAAGGTAACTTCATTTGATACATCCACTCCATGATGTCTCAGAATTTTGTTGATGAAGACAACATAAGGAAGATGATAAACTTGTTGTCTGGTAATCTTTGTCATGTGATCACTTACCACAGAAATCCAATTTTTTGGAACCTTGACACATAAGACATGTAACAGATTACATCCTTAGTGGTAAGTTGAGCATGATTTCCTCGTCTCGGTAATATAATTCAGGCAATCATAAATGCACATAAACGTTCATCTCTTTTCAGACCACCTACCTTGAAGAGAGTAAAGTCTCTTGGCTCCTCAGGAAATCTCAAGCAGTCCTTATAAATGCCCATTTTATTAACATCAGGCATACCTTGATGAACTTGATTCCAACTGGTGAAATCCTACAAATGTTTTCCACAAACCCTCATCAATGCATATGTCTAGACCTTTTACACGAGAGAGGATGCGTCTGTTATCAACATTGATATTTGCATAAAACACTTTCACCAGGTCCAAGTAGTATTCACCTTCTAGTTCAACAAACTTTGCTAACCCAGAATATATCAACCATTCTTGAAATATGAAGCCTTCATTTATGAAGAATAGAAGACTCAAAGTTTTGTGCTTTATGACATCCTTGAATCCCCATAAACAAACAAAATCACTCTACTTCTCTTTGTCACTTAACCAGCCATTTGGATTTGCTTCTCTTTCAATGGGTGCAGACCATTTTCCCCGACGAATTGATGATGAAAACATTTCAGAATAGATTCACAGATATATTCTTATTTAGATAGGGTTTAGAGACTAAGCACTTGAGTAGTGCGACTACCAAACAATTGAATCATCTATTTATAGTAAGCCTAATTGATTAGGTCAGATAGGTTTAAACATCTGAAAGTTTAGAAGTCCAGTATAACATTTTAATCGATTTGATATGTTTTGAAATCGGTTAAGTTTTAATACAGTATCAGATATTTGTCAAAGTAAAGAATTACAGAGAACATTAATCAATTTCATTCCTAATGCAATCGGTTAAAAGTCGTGAAAACAATTTTTCATCCAATTTTTCAAAGCAGACACCATACACACATACGTTAATACATATTCATAGATGAAAGAATGATGCATGAAGATCATTTTTAACAATAATTGTTACCAAAGATGATACTCAAGTGATTTGTGGTATATCCTTTGAAATTTCCCTTGAGTGTTGTTTGCTGCAATTCCATTTTACTTTCTTGCAAAACTTTCAAAAGGTTTGGATGTAGGTACCTAAATGAATTTGGGGCCTTTCATGTTAGTTGCAGAAGGTTGTTCTTTGGGAATCCACTTGAATTTTCCCTTTGGAACACCTACCTTTCTATAATAACAGTTTCTAACCGTATGTCCAATAGTGTTACAATAGAAACAGGTAGTAGCTAAAGGTTTACTTAGATCAATGAATTTTTTCGAGTTAACTCTTTCATTTTTAGCTTTATATCCTATTTCCTGTCTGTTGATTACTCTACCTTGAGATCTTAATACAACTTCTAAATCAGATCTACCAAGAGTAAATTTGGCCAAAGTACTAGTTAGATATTTAATCTTTTCATCATGAGCATTGCATTCTTTACAATCTTTTTCAACAATCTTAATTTCTATTTTAACATTTTCAGCAGATTGTAAAGATAGATCAAACTCAATTTTTAACTTATCATTTTCATTAACAAGGTTATTTATTTTGTATTCAAAATCTCTTCTCTCAAAATTTAAACGATTAATCTTGCATTTTAGTTTCATTGCCTCAGCATGTAGTTCTTGAAACGCATCCAACAGTTGACATATATGACTTTTTATCGGCTCATTTTCAAAGTTGTTGTTGTTGCTGTCTGAACACATTGATTCAGCCATGAGACATAAATTTGTTTCTTCTTCTAGACTTTAGTCATCATCACTGCACGAGTCATCATCATTGTTTTCCTATGCAATGTATGCTTTCCTTTACTTGTTCCTTCTTTTGTCCTGATTGTATCTTTCATCAGCTTTCGGCTTTGCCTTTAAATCTGGACAGTCAGGCTTTATGTGTCCTTCTTTTCCACACTCATGGCATGTAACAATTGCTGCTTTTGCTTTCCTTTTTCCTCCTTTAGAATTCCCTGCAAAGCCAGATAGATTTTTCTATTTTTCATGAATTTAGTAAATTTCTTTACCATCATGTTCATTACTTCTTTTTCTAGAATGTTTGTATCAGAATCTGCATCGACTCGTTTCTTCTAGATGCTTTCTTGCTGGTTGCTTTGTTTACTTTGAGAGCAATTGATTGTTTCTGTTCAGTCTCCTCTTCTTCTTTCAATCTTCCTAGCTCCAATTCGTGTTCCTTAAGCCAAACAATGTGGCCATATTCATAATGGTCAGATCTCAAGATTTAGATATTGATAACAGTTGAAAAACTGTTATTTTTATGATTAAAATTGACACTAAAAGCAACCTTTACACTTAGAAACTAGCTTGAAATCATGTTTTTCTTTATATTTTTGGAAATAAGAGAGCTGGACAGGTTTATGCTTGATTTCAGTGTTTTTGTGCAGGTTTTAAGGTGAATTTGGTGAAAGAAGTGAAGAAGGAGAGAATTGAAATCAGAAAAGACAACAAAAAGTGCAAAAAGGAGAAGCCGAAGTCACCGCTCAGCGGCAGTTTACCGCTGAGCGGCACTCAGGAGCTTGCGGGAGGTCCGCTGAGGGGCAAAATGGCCGTTGAGGGGAGAAAACAAGTCACGCACTCACCGCTGAGCGGTAGTTTACCGCTGAGCGGCACTCTGGAAGTCACGTGAGGTCCGCTGAGGGGCAAAATGGCCGCTGAGGGGAGAAAACAAGTCACGTACTCACCGCTGAGCGGTATTTTACCGCTGAGCGGCACTTTAATGGGCTTGGACTTGACTTTTTGTAATTTACGAATGATATATAAGCTTTAGGGTTTCCTAGGGTTAGGCATCTCTGGCTGGAACGAAGCAAACACTCTCTCTTCCACCCCTTTGAAGGAGGATCTTGGATGCTGAGGCTTCCTCTTCACCTTTTTAGGGTTTATTCTTTCATTCTTTCATTGTAATTCATCTAGGTTCACCATGAATATGGTGAACTAAACTCTGTATGTTTGTTGGGGAATCAATGTAATCTTGTGAAACTTTCATATATGGAATCTGTTTTTACATCTTTTAATTAAGACTTATGCTTTCTTTCATCATTAGTTAGGGTTTTTCCTCTTTGCTTAATGCTTGCATTGTTTAACTCATTCGATGCATGATTATTGGTTTTGTCGATACGGGCACGTACGGGGAAGTCTAGATCCGGGGAATTTCTCCCAATTTTATATTGGTTGTCGTTAAGCTCCTGCACTTATGAACTGATCATTAGGAATGCTAGGAATTGTATGAACTCGTGATTAGGGAGAAGCCTTCTGGAAAGGTACATTAGAGAGTGGCATTAACAATGATGATTTGAATGTTGAATTCCTAAAATATATGAGAGTGGATAAGATGAAATTGACCCCCAACAAACATATTCATATCTATAATTCATTGAAAGTGTTTAGCTTTTGATTTTTGCCATTGATCAAAATTCATGCATACATGTTTATTTTCTGTCTTGCATTCTAAACCACAAATATTTCGTTTGTAAGTCTTAATTAATCAAGAAACCACATAACTAAACTAGGCCGTGAGTCCTTTTGGAAGAACGATACTTGGTCTAACCAAGTTTATTACTTGAACGATTCGGTCATACTTGCCGATTGAAAACAAGTTTGTGACATCATAATTTGGTGTTCATAAATTTGTCCATCAAGTTTTTGGCGCCGTTGCCGGGGACTCTGGTTTAACTGGTTAATTTGTGTGATTATTGATTATCTTTGACTTATTTTTTTTTATTTTTTTTTTAAATTTCGAATTTTTATTTTATTTTTTTTGTTTTTTATTTTTATTTTCTGAATATTATATCTTCTCTTATATCTTTTTGTGCTAACCAAATCTTTTCTAGGGTTTTGTGTTCTTGTGTATGCAGGAGGCAATTCGAACTAGGAGCAAGAAAACAACAGAACCTCTGCTTGAAGGATTAGAAGACAGTAGACGGAGGAGAAGAATCAGAACATCTAGAGAACTTTTCCCTCCTCCGGAAACTCTGTTGCAACCATCACCACAAGGTTCTGACAATAGTACAGAAAATATGGAGAATAATAATATCAGAAGAACTCTTGCTGATTACACCAACATAGCTGGACCTCAACACTTTAACAGCATAGCTAGACCTAGAGTCAATGCAGCCAATATGGAGGTCAAACCAGCACTGATCCAACTGGTGAAGAGTAATCAATTTAATGGGTTATCTCATGAAAGCCCATATGAGCACCTTACTACATTTAATGAAATTTGCAACACAGTGAAAATCAATGGGGTGCCAGACGAAGCAATCAAACTTAGTTTGTTTCCTTTCTCATTGGGAGGCAATGCTAAGCTTTGGTTGAACTCTTTTCCAGAAGGAAGTTTCACAGAGTGGGAAGCAGTGGTAACAAAGTTTTTGAACAAGTACTTTCCACAATCAAAGATGACAAAAGGCAAGCAAGAGATATCTTCATTTAAGCAGGGCATGGAAGAATCACTGGGGCATGCATGGGATAGATACAAAAGTCTGCTAAGAAAAACACCCACGCATGGCTTTGAAGAACAGGAAGTAGTCTTAACTTTCCTTGGAGGGCTTGGTTCACAAACCAAGATGATGCTTGATGCCTCAGCAGGAGGCAATATTAAATGGAAAACTCCAGAGGAAGCTATAGAAATCATTGACAACATGGCTACTAGTGATAATGAGCTCAACAGTGAAAGAAGAGTTCCTATGCAACAAAAAGGGGTTCTCCAATTACAGACACATGATGCCTTGCTAGCTCAAAATAAAATTCTCACTCAACAGCTGGAGACTCTGACTAAAACTCTTGCACAATTACCTAAAGAGTTGAAAACTACTGCACAGGTACAAACCCAGTTGTGCGAATTATGTGGAGGTGATCATATTAATGGTCAATGT
This sequence comes from Vigna umbellata, assembly GCF_029865625.1. Lineage (NCBI taxonomy): Eukaryota > Viridiplantae > Streptophyta > Magnoliopsida > Fabales > Fabaceae > Vigna > Vigna umbellata. The sequence continues at coordinate 31,760,148 of NC_142170.1, read as the reverse complement.
GCTTTTCCAGTGGAAGCCTTGGAGGATGTTAATTTCATGGCTAATCAATTTCCATACCGTCAAGGGAATTACAATCAAGGGTGGAAACCACATCCAAGCATTGGTCAAGGACAAACTGGGCAAGCAAATCAATATAATAAGCAGCAGCAGCAACCAACCTTTTGGCAACAGTTATCTATGCTTAATGAAAGATCAACAAGGTTGGAAGAAACTCTTCAGCAATTCATACAGAAAACTGAATCTTCTCAAAAGAGCACTGAAGCTGCTATAAAGAATTTGGAGATTCAAATGGGTCAGATTACCAAGCAATTGGAAGAAAGGCCAAATAGAAATTTTGGGGCTAATACTGAGGTTAACCCTAGAGAAGAGTGCAAAGTGGTAAAGAGTGTGAATGAAGAGATAATTGAGTTAGAAGAAGGAGAAACAGAAGAAAGAAGAGAAATAGAGAGCAAAAACAATTTTCCTTTTCCAATGAATCAAGAGAAACAAATGGACTTCACAGAACTATTCAGAATGGTGGATAATAAAGCACCTTGGGAACAGATTTTAAAGAAAATTGCAGTTTACACAAAATCTGATGAAGAAATCTCTACAAAGAAGAGACGTAGAGATGATGAGGCAAAAGAGTGTATAACTGTTAAGAAAGAGTCATTCCCTCCTAAAGCATCAGATCCAGGCAGTTTTTCTATCCCTTGTACTATAGGGAAGAAAAAGTTAAAGAAAGCTCTCCTTGATTTAGGTTCAAGTGTTAACTTGATGCCTTATTCTTTACTGGAGCAAATCGGCAATGTTAAAATGAAACCTGCAAAGGTTAAAATAGTAATGGCCGATGGATCTTCAAAGGAGCCATGTGGGATTGTAGAGGACATTATAGTTTGTGTTGGCAAACTTCAGTTCTTGGCAGACTTTGTGGTGATGAAGATGGAGACTGAGAAGATACCTATCATACTTGGAAGACCGTTTATGAAAACGGCCAGGGCTATCATAGATGTAAATGAAGGTATAGTGGTGCTCCAGGACAGAGAAGAGAGAGTGGTGGTAGATGTCTTCAAAGATGAGATGCAAGCAAAGGAGGAAGAAGCTAGTTATAAAGCTGCATTTCGAGATGCACCCATGACTAGCCGTAAAGATGAAAATTTTGAGGTTTCAGGTAACCATTGTTTGTTGTTTCAGGTACCCAAGGAAGAAGAGATTGGAAGAGGAGAAGAAATTCCTAGAGACTGGAAGAAAAGAAGACTCCAACTTGGCACACCTGTTAGAATCAAGAACAAGTTGTGGGTTGTGAAGGGCTTTAAAGAGAAGGAGATGATAGAGATAGAGTCTCCATATTCTAGAAGAACCAAAACAGTTCAAAGGAAACAGCTGAGGAGTTGGTGGAATGACAACATCAACTACAAAGAAGATGGAACTTGAGCTTTATTGGGTCAAGCTAATGACGTTAAAAGAGCGCTTGCTGGGAGGCAACCCAGTGGATTTAAGGACTGTTGATTTGGTTTTGTAATTTTTAATTTGTGAACATTATTTTTGTAATTATTTTGTTGGAGATAGCATCTACTGAAGGATGCTAGGTGGTTAAGTATCTACTGAAGGATACAATGGCTGTAACACCTACTGATGGGTGTTGGTAAGAAAATTTTGCACCTACTGAAGGGTGTTGGTGGATTTTGGGTCAGGCTCGTGACGTTAAACAAGCGCTACCTGGGAGGCAACCCAGTTGATTGAATATTTCTGTTTGTTTGTTTTAGTTAGGGTTTGCATAAGCATTTTGAACATTGAATTGCAGGGAGCCAGTGAGGGGCATGTCTAGGAGGCACGTAGGATAAGAAAAGAAGGAGAAGAACACATCACGAAAGTGCCGCTGAGCGGTACTTTACCGCTGAGCGGTACTCTCGCAGAATAGGGTTTTAGTTCCCCTTAGCGGGACCCGAGCCCATTAGGGTATTTTTAAACCCTAAGCTGCGCATTCTTTCACACTTTCAGACTTTTCTTTGCACAAACACTCCCACATACCTTCTCCAAGGTTTTCCACATCTTTTCACTCTTCCCTCTTAAGAAAATTTCTCTTCCACTCACTTTTTCACTAGTGTGCCATCAAAGTTTGGGGTTGGAAGAGAGCATTCTAGTTTGGAAACATTCTCATTGCATCTAGTATCTCCACCCAAGTAAGTAACATGCATTTTGTTCATTCTAGGGTTTTTGATTTTGAATATGATTGCCAAAGCATGAAGATTTAGGGGTTTTGATTTCTTTGCATGATTTGATGATATATTTGATGTTTGAACCGATTAAACTGCATGATTATGAACTGGAAAACTGAAAATTGCATTTGGGTGGAGTTAGGAAAGCTTTAAAACAGGTTTTTCAAAAATCTGCAGAGTTACCGCTGAGGGGTAAACTGCCGCTGAGCGGCACTCTGCCATATTTGATTTTTCTGGTTTTGTGTGATCTGGAATGTGGTACTGGTGGCGCTGAGGGGGAATTATGGCCCTCAGCGGTGGTTTAGCTTCGAAAGGAGTTGTGTTCTGTGTTTTACTAATGATTAACATCATGTTTTGTGGTTTTGTTTGTGTTTTGAATGTAGGAATGGCATCCTCATCAGGAAAAAGATTGAAAACCATGGCAACCAAGAGAAAGGAAAAGGAACCAGAGCAACCCCACTCTAGCAGGTTCCTCTCTAGGAAACATGAGAAGCACTTTAAAGTGGTTCAGGACAGGAGACTTCTGATGGAGAGAAAGGTTGGAATGATACCTAACCTTGCTCCTCAATTTGGAGAGCAAGTGTTAGGGAATGATTGGGGAAAGCTAGCCACTTATCCTGCACCTGCCAACATAGCTGTGGTTAAGGAATTTTACACCAATGCAAAGAAGATTGGTGATTATCCAGCTGAGAATTATTTGGGCTATGTTAGAGGCCATGCTATCAGGTATGATCCTGATTCAATTAATAACTTTCTGGACACTGTATGGGCTGGTGAGCAGTGCCAGTTTGCTCTTTGCATGGAGGAAGGTGCTGATTATGAGGATGTGGAGAAAGTACTGTGTATACCTGGAGGACACTTCCAAAGGAATAGATCTGGCTTAGTGGTTAACATTAGGAGGACGGATTTGACTCCTCTTGCAAAGTATTGGATGGCGTTTTCTCATGCCAACATTCAACCATGTTCACATGTGTCAGATATTACTCTCAGCAGGGCATTCTTCATCTACTGTGCTATCAGAAACTTGAATGTTAATATTGGGCAGGTGATAGCTGATGAGATTAGTGTGTGCGCCAATACTTCAAACAACAAAGCACCACTAGGACATCCTTCTTTGATCATGCACCTTTGCAAGATAGCTGGGGTGGACACTTCTGCTCCACCTTTTGAGAGGCCAAGAAAAGCTATTGATGAGGCCTACTATAGACAGTACTGTGGAGGTGATGATGCAGCTCAGCCAGTTCCACCACGCCGTGCTCGTAGAGAGAGAGGGCCAGCACAGAGCCAGACATCTGCTGAGACACATGAAGCAGAGCCATTCCAGATGAGAGACATGTATATGTCTCTTATAGGGGCTCAGTTGCAGTCCATTCACAGAGGGCAGGTGGCCACTGCTGAGATGATTGTGGGGATGTATGATACACCTCCAGCCCACAGGTGGACTATGGATGAATTCCATAATGTGGTAGCTTGGCCAGAGGAGCCAGTGCATGGAGGAGGAGCTGAAGCAGCTGAAGCTTCAGCTAGAGATATGGAAGAAGATGAAGCTGATGAGGATGATGCATTTGAAGATGATGAAGATGAGGAGGAAGAGGAAGATACAGAGGACAGCTCAGATTGATGAGGAGCTGAGATAGCATTTACTGATGAATGCTATCATGTGCTTATGTTTTGTGGTTTAAGTTTTCTGAACTTATTTGTTTCTGTTTTTAGATTAGGGTTTGATGTACTTTATTTGAAACCTGGTTTCTTGTGATGGTTTGCTATTAACTGTGATTGTGTGATAAGTAATGCTGAATGATGCTTATGATTGATTGATGTTGAGATAGATGTGCACATTAAATGCTTATACAGGTGATTCACAAGCTTTGTGAACAAATGCAGGATATTATGAGTGTGATTGTGAAATTAAGCAGGATGTGTATGTCAAATGTGAATGAGCTTATATGTGAGATTTTGAGCTCCAGAGTTGTTATTGTTGAATGCTATTACTTTGAAAGCATGAATGATTTTGCCCAGGTTTTCTATGATTGAATTAATTGCTTGTTTTGCATCATATGATCAAGGCCGTTTGTTGAAACCCTTTTTATTGGCCAAATTTGTAAAAATTAGCCCACTAAAAGAGAACACTTTGTGTTCAATCCATTTGAACCCTTAGCCTTGAATATACACTGAAACCTTTGATTGAAAAATCTTTACCTTGAGTTAAGTAGAAGATCTTGTGTGGCATTGTTAAGTGTTCAAGTTTGGGGTTGTTGGGAAAACATGAAAAGCATTGAGCTAAGAGCTAAAAAGTAAGAATATGCAAAGAAAAAGAAAAGAAAAGAAAAAGAAGTAAAGCTCAATGCAAAGGCAAAAGAAAGTTGGGAATGAATAAGATGATTGTGTTGTTATGATTCTCTTAACTCAAGGATTTTGTGATCCAGAAAAACCAATTTTCTTGTTAGCCCAGCCACATTATAAGCCATAGAAAAGTCCTTGTGATGATGCATGCTTGTGAATGTTTTTGATTGTGGTAAAATGAAAGGCAAAGTTGATTCATGTGACATTGTGATAGTAGAGTGAATGAGTGATCATCTCTTATACACTTGAGTGTGAGTGAAACACTTGACTTAGTGAGGAAATATCACATGAACACATGAACATCCATGCTTAATTGATTGATCATTCATGAAAATAGCATTTGTTGGAATTTAAATGACTTTGTGAACACTAAAGCATGTGCACATCTTGATTAAACTTTTGGTCATAAGTTTGAGTGAAGTTGTTACTTCTCTTGAAAAAGAGGATGTTTGAATGAGTGAACCATCATATGAATTGGTTGAAGATTGAGTTACATCTTATTTGCTTGAGGACAAGCAAAGTTTTAAGTTTGGGGTTGTGATAACAGTTGAAAAACTGTTATTTTTATGATTAAAATTGACACTAAAAGCAACATTTACACTTAGAAACTAGCTTGAAATCATGTTTTTCTTTATATTTTTGGAAATAAGAGAGCTGGACAGGTTTATGCTTGATTTCAGTGTTTTTGTGCAGGTTTTAAGGTGAATTTGGTGAAAGAAGTGAAGAAGGAGAGAATTGAAATCAGAAAAGACAACAAAAAGTGCAAAAAGGAGAAGCCGAAGTCACCGCTCAGCGGCAGTTTACCGCTGAGCGGCACTCAGGAGCTTGCGGGAGGTCCGCTGAGGGGCAAAATGGCCGCTGAGGGGAGAAAACAAGTCACGCACTCACCGCTGAGCGGTAGTTTACCGCTGAGCGGCACTCTGGAAGTCACGTGAGGTCCGCTGAGGGGCAAAATGGCCGCTGAGGGGAGAAAACAAGTCACGTACTCACCGCTGAGCGGTATTTTACCGCTGAGCGGCACTTTAATGGGCTTGGACTTGACTTTTTGTAATTTACGAATGATATATAAGCTTTAGGGTTTCCTAGGGTTAGGCATCTCTGGCTGGAACGAAGCAAACACTCTCTCTTCCACCCCTTTGAAGGAGGATCTTGGATGCTGAGGCTTCCTCTTCACCTTTTTAGGGTTTATTCTTTCATTCTTTCATTGTAATTCATCTAGGTTCACCATGAATATGGTGAACTAAACTCTGTATGTTTGTTGGGGGAATCAATGTAATCTTGTGAAACTCTCATATATGGAATCTGTTTTTACATCTTTTAATTAAGACTTATGCTTTCTTTCATCATTAGTTAGGGTTTTTCCTCTTTGCTTAATGCTTGCATTGTTTAACTCATTCGATGCATGATTATTGGTTTTGTCGATACGGGCACGTACGGGGAAGTCTAGATCCGGGGAATTTCTCCCAATTTTATATTGGTTGTCGTTAAGCTCCTGCACTTATGAACTGATCATTAGGAATGCTAGGAATTGTATGAACTCGTGATTAGGGAGAAGCCTTCTGGAAAGGTACATTAGAGAGTGGCATTAACAATGATGATTTGAATGTTGAATTCCTAAAATATATGAGAGTGGATAAGATGAAATTGACCCCCAACAAACATATTCATATCTATAATTCATTGAAAGTGTTTAGCTTTTGATTTTTGCCATTGATCAAAATTCATGCATACATGTTTATTTTCTGTCTTGCATTCTAAACCACAAATATTTCGTTTGTAAGTCTTAGTTAATCAAGAAACCACATAACTAAACTAGGCCGTGAGTCCTTTGGGAAGAACGATACTTGGTCTAACCAAGTTTATTACTTGAACGATTCGGTCATACTTGCCGATTGAAAACAAGTTTGTGACATCATAATTTGGTGTTCATAAATTTGTTCATCAGATATAGTCGTTACCTTTGGTTGCCAACTTCTCTTGAGACTCTTTAAGATCTTTATATTGATTTATTCTATCTCAAAGACTTTTCCAAGTGCAATCAAATAGTTGACAATGTGGGTGAATCTTTTCTGTACATCATAAATAGTTTCTTCAGTCTTCATCCTGAACATTTCGTATTCCTGGATTAGAGAGTTCTTTCTAGGTCTTTTCACTTCATCAGTCCCTTCATGAGTCACCTCCAAGACTTCCCACATTTCCTTGGCACTTTTGCATGTTGACACCCTAAAAAACTCAGAAGAGATAACATTTGTAGCTTTTATATCAAATTTAGCTCTTCTATTTTCCTCTTGATTCCACTCAAAAAAGTTTATCAAAACAGGTTTTCCATCAACTAATTTTGTGGCTTCGAAAGGACCATTTAAAATAGCATCCCATACACCTTTGTCTATAGATTCAAGAAAGATTCTCATTTTTATTTTCCAAAAAGTGTAATTTTCTCCAACAAACAGAGGAGGTCTGTTTGTAGATGCACCTTCACCGAAGGTTTGAGAAACATAGGCCATCAGGATCACTTAATCGATTTTACAAAAAGAATAATCGATTAGTTTTTCAAATAACTTTTGAAAACCAGCTCTGGTGCCAATTGTTAGGAAAGAAATACCTTGTTTCTCAACACCAAGAGGGGTGAATTGGTGATTACTAAAAACGAATGCTTTTTAAATCTTTTCACAAACTTTGAATGATCATTAATCTTTCTTGTAATCTAAGCAATAAGCGCATGCAATTTTAAAGTAAAAGAGATAAGGAAAGAAGAACAAACACAAGGTTTTATCCTGGTTCGACCTCAATGCCTACATCTAGTTTCTCTTCCAATCAACCTTAGATTGAAGGATCTTTCACTATAATGATTTGATATTTACACCAAAGGTTTTACAGAGACCACTCTCATAATGTAAACACATATCTCACTCAACAATCAAATATAGAAAGAAAAGACCTGCACAAAGAACCATACGTCCTTGTTGCATAACCCTTTGAGACCACCTCTCAAAGTCAAGAACCCCCTATTCTTCTTCCTGTCACACATGAACATGTAACCACAATCCGAGATTGCGAAAACACGTTTTTGATCAATGTAGAAACACCTCAGTAGTGTAGAGTATCAGCCAATTACGTCATAGTCTTTCTCTCAAGAATCCTTCAAGTTTTGTTCCAAATCTTTGAATCTTGGTTCTTGGAGCTTCTCAATAACCTGTAACACTTTTCTTAAATCAAAGATATCAAATATGAAAATTTAGAATGATCAATTCGTTACAGTTCAGTATTCAGTGCGTCAATATATAATTATCTCATGACAACGCAGATTAATCGATTACGTTAGTAATGTAATTGGTTACATAAGTGACAGATGTAACAAAATTACAATTCAAACATATCTAATTGAATGCACAATTAATGAAATCGATTTGCAATAAATGTTAGTCAACATATTTAAAAATATGACCGTTAAAATAGTTATGACTTAACTTTAAAACAATTTTTAAAACATAACAAACTTAATTGATTATATACACAGTGTAATTGATAATGGTTGAAAAACAGTTATTTTTATACATAATTTTGATATTAAAAACACCCTTTTTGACTTAGAAGCTTGCTTTAACTCATGTTTTTGCTTTAGTTTTGTGAATAAGAGAGTTGAAGTTGAATTTAATGGTTTTGTATTAGGTTCCCTTGATTTTGTAGGCTATTGGAATGATTTGAAAGAAGAGTTAAAGTACCGGAAGGTTGGAATGCAAAAAAGTCAACTAGAATGCAAAAAAGTCAACCAGAGTGCAGAAAAGTCAACCAGTGTGCAAAAAAGTAGCGCTGAGCACTAGTTTTGGGCGTTGATCGCAAGTTTGAGTGTCGTTTTTCGCTCGGGTGCCCCAGTTAGGGCGCTAAGCGCCGATGATGTGGGCTTGGACCTGTTTTCTGTTATTTTATGTTCTATTTAAGGACTTGCACGTCCTAGGAATTGTATCTTCTGATGGCTTGAGCACATAAACACACTTTTCACCCCTTGGGGTAGATTTGGAGATGGTGATGGCTCTCCTCTTCTCTTTCTAGGGTTTTTCTATCTCTTCCATTCTTTCATTCCATTGTTCATCTAGTTCTTCCATGATGATGGAGAACTAAACCTTATTTGTTGTTGGGAAAGATGTAACCTCTTAAACTCTCATGTATTGAATTGATCTTGATTATATATGCTTTACTTCATTAATTGTTAGGGTTTTTCCTCTATACTCTATGCATGCTTTGTTTAACTCATTCAATTGCATGATCTTTGATTTTGTCGATATGGACACATACGGGGAAATCTAGAACTGGGGAAATTCTCCCGGAAGCAATATTACCTAGACATAGGAATAGGAGGATCAATTGCCTTTAAGGTTCTATGCGAATGTAATGCATGATTAATTGCTAGGGAGACAAGACATTGTGAACTAATAATTAGGAGTAGGCTTTCTTCACTGAGATATCGAGTTTAAGGTAAATTAGAAAGTGGCATTAACGTTAATGAAGAAGATGAATTCATATATGCATGAGAGTAAATTAGGTGAAATCTAAACCCAACAGCAATATCATCAACTTCATCCATTCATTCTTGTGTTTAGCCTCCATTGATCAAATTGCATTCATGTTTATATTATTGCATTTGCATCCAAAAACACCAAAATTTGTTCTTTAGAGTCTTAATTAGTTGAGTAATCACATAACTGTTTAGTGTCGTGAGTCTTTTGGGAAACGATACTTGGTCTTACCATTTATTATTACTTGATACGATTCAGTACACTTGCCGAGGTCTTAACAAGTTTTTGACTCCGTTTTCGAGAATTAAAAATTTGTTTATCAGTAATTGATTAAGCTAAACACTTTAGCAAATTTTGAAAACTTTTTTCTATTCAAAACTCATATTTCTTTACCACGTCACTACGGAAATAACTTTGTTTTTATATATTTAACGGAAAAAATTTGATTGGTATAATTATACTACATGGAGACGAAATTGAGCTTTGTTTTTAAGGGAAAACAAACATGACACTAACATCTGAATTTGAAGACCAATTAAGCCATTAAATCTTTACTATTCATACAATAAACATGCGGTAAATCGCCGACATTATTTTGTCCAACGAGAATACATTTACTTATTAAAAAATCAAATTCAAAACTTCTAAAATTTTGGACAAAATTAGAAACATATGATATTGAAAAGAGTATTAAGAAAAAAAAAACGATCATTATTGTGAATTTATTATACACAACCCCAATAATAGAGTAATGGAGCAAAACGGCGCATGTTCGTAAAATACAAGTAATTTCTACCCAACCGCCAGAGCAGACACACTCAACCTAACAATAATGCGTGGCCATTGGTCTCTGACGTGGCCACATCTTCGTCGTCAACTTCAATCAAATTTAACAATTTAATAATATGAAGAATTTTCTAGGCATAAGAATTAAAATAATTTAGTAAAGTTCTAACCTTGTATGATCTTTGAATAATCGTTGCTCAAATAGTAGAACAGTAACTTAACGACTACGACTCATCTGCTGTATGCGAGCCTCAACGACCTTTCCTTGGACAAAGGTTGAGAAAGTGAGAAATTCTAATATTCCTCTTTTTACCTTTTTTTTTTCGGCTAATATTCGTCTAACCCCTTTTTGAATTTTTTAACCCGTTTTGAATACTGGTCGGGTTATCATTAACAGTGGTTGTTTAATTTATTATTTATTCAATAATGGTTAGTGAAAAGGTTTAGTTTTGCTTCTGGATCACGCTTTGTGCAGTTGGGAGAGTGTGTGTCGTGGGTGTGCATCATCACCCACCGTCACGCGAGTAGGTTAGTACTCGCTTTAGTGATTAGAGAATTTGGAGAGAGTGAGGAAGCGGTTAGCGAAATGGCGGAAATGAGAGGCAGGGACACGTGGACGGAGGAGCTCGCCAGTCTCATAGAGGATTCGGGCGTGCGCTACGGCGGAGATCCGAGCGCCTCCTCCGCCACGTCGTTTGAGGTGAGGAGGTCCGTGTACGCGCCTCAGAGCGAGTGGGTGGAGTCCGGGGAGAGCTTGAAGGAGCAGGCCTTGGGTTTCGTGATGGCGTGGTGCGAGATACTTTTGGAGCTCGGGAGAGGGTTTAGGGACATTCTGCGGCAGAACCTGATGAACGAGGATTCCTATGTCGTGAGGAAGTTCGGTGGTCCTTGTTCCAAGGTTTCGAAGCGGTTGAGGTTTCTCAACGATTTTCTCCCCGAGGATCGCGATCCCGTTCATGCTTGGTCCATTGTGTTCTTCGTTTTCATTCTCGCGCTGGCGGGTACGCTACTCCTCCTCCTCTCTCGTACAATCTATTTTGCTTTTTCTTTTGCCCAATCATGGTATGTGCTACTCAGGACTCTACACTGGACTTGTTAGATTAAAGAAGTAACAATAGGAGAACAGAATAAACTCAGTTTTTCATAAATTAAAATTAACTTACGTGAAACTTTTCTCTAACATTTTTTATATTTGAACTTGTCTGTTATAAGTTAATCTTAATTTATAGAGTTTTTATTTTTTTGGTTTTTGGTAAAAGTATTTCATTAGCTCAAACCAATTTATATTTATCTCAATCTAAAAAGAAAAAAGTCTAATGAAAGATTCATAGGTTAAGTGTTCGTATAGTAGGCGAAGGAAATATAAAAAAAAATGAAATAATTAATTGTCTTTAGTTATAGTGTTAATGGAGAAATTAATGGGTCTTTTCTTTTCTGTAACTAAAGTTTATCCAACCAAGATTTAAATGTATTCGTTATTGTTACCATATATTTCTTTGTGATGCATTGATTTTTCTTTAATTTATTTTTTGACTTTCATTCCATACCTGTTGATTGAGGTAAGTGATGCATGTCTGAGATTTTGGAGCACATATGGGTATTGCTTACAAATGATTTTTTCCTGTTGGTATGAGCTTCTTCAAGAGTTACTGGATTTTTGTGGTTTTGCAGCTATAAGTGTAGATCCCAGTCGCGAGGCAGTAGCTCCTATGATGAAGGTGCGGAAACATCCTCCTAGTGCTAGTCGTGTGCAACTTCCTGATGGTAGATTCATGGCTTATCATGAGCAAGGTGTTTCCTCTGAAACAGCTAGATTTTCAATTGTTGCTCCGCATTCTTTTCTTTCGTCCAGACTAGCAGGTAAAACGAGTTGAAATTTTAGGCACCAGAAGAGCTTTTTGGGTGTGGAGCAACTAATCTTATTCTACTTTTTGGCAATGGAAGGTTTACCTGGAGTCAAATCATCGTTGCTTGAAGAGTATGGCATTCGCTTCATCACATATGATCTTCCTGGTTTTGGGGAGAGTGATCCTCATCCCAACAGAAATCTCAACTCATCAGCCATTGATGTTCTGCATCTGGTCAATGCTATCAATGTTAGTGATAAGTTCTGGTTACTGTGCCACTCCACTGGATGCATTCATGCTTGGGCTTTTCTCAGATATGTTCCTGAAAGAATTGCAGGTTGTACATCTTTTTAAGCTTTCTATTTTCTAGATACCTATAAGTTGCTCGTAAAAATTCCTCCAACTTCAAACAAAGGAAGGGATGATAGAAACCAAACAATTACTGAATATCAAAGTTGTATTATTTAGAGTATTATGCAGTAAAAAGATGATTGAGCTGAAAGCAATACAGCCACAGGAAAACCCCAGATTCCTAGACTCCTTCAGAGGATTATTCTCCTCCTAACCAACTCACAACCTCCTACTCCAGTACCCCACACTCTCCCTACTCTCTCTTATAACAGAATTCCCCCATCCTTGGATTCTTGGCACGTCATTCCCCATCCTAACTAACTTCTCCCTATTTCTTTCTTCTTACATACACATTCCATATTTTGGGCCTATCTATTCCTTCTATAATTTTTCCTTGTTACCATTAACAAGCCCATGTGCACTTCCCATGATCCTTATTAGGAGTCCTATGATTACTCCCTTCTGCAACAGCAGCCTTGTCCTCAAGGCTGAAAGAAGGAAATTGACTCTGCAGTAGCACCTCACCTTCCCAAGTTGTCTCCTTCTCTGTTCTTCCCTTCCATTCCACCAACCATTGTTTGATGATGTTACCGCCCTTCGGAATCTCCTTGGCTGCTAGCGCTGCCTCCGGCTCTTCCTTATCTTCATCCTCAAGAGTCAACTTTGTTGGTAAAGTCGGTTCTATTGTCTGGTTTTCAATAGCCTTTTTCAGTTGGGAAATGTGAAAAACTGGATGTTCTTTGGTTGATTCTGGCAACTGCACCTTATAAAACACTTCTCCAATTTCTGCCCAAGGTTCCCAATATGACCAATTCTTGGGTTGTTTCGACACAAAACATTGTAAATAAGCTTCTAAACATCGGCTTACCACTTCCGTTTGACCATCGGTCTCAGGATGATAACAAGAACTCATTTTCAGAGTTGTTCCCTGTAATCGAAATAATTCAATTTCCTTAGCAAGCAATTCAGCAATTTTCCTTGTAGTGTAAGGATGTTTCAGCAAAATAAAGTGGCCATATTTAGACAATCATCCACCACTACAAGTATAGCTTGAAACTCTTTCGAATTTGGTAAACTTGTAATGAAGTCTAAAGAAATATCTTCCCAAATTCTATTCGGAATAGGCAAGGGCTGAAGTAATCTTGTTGGAGACATTGCTTCATATTTTTTTAGTTTCTGACCTCGTAGTTCTAGATATTTGTCTTGCCAAAGGAAACTTAGAGTCATCTCTTCCCAATCAAAAGTAACCTTCCCAAATCTTCGCAACCAAAAAACTCCCAAAATCGTGTCTATGTCTTCCAACTCCAACACATATGGCTCCACCGTAGTAGAGAATTCTCCTAGTTGAACGTCCAACTTCTCACATTTTCCCGTAGTAGAGACCCTGTGCCGATATCCTAGATGCACCCCAATCATTTTTCTTTTGTCCACTTTCAACTCCAGAGCAGCCACTACATGAGGAGAGATGAAATTGTGACTAGCCCCACTATCAATCAGCACTCCCAGGGTTACTCCATTGAGACGACCTTTTATGTGCAGAGTTGAAGGGCGATTCCGACCATCCCACGACACTTCAACCTCTGCAAACAGCTCCATAGAACCACACTCCAAGGTACGGTCATCTTCCTCTTCTCGCATCCCCCTCTCGATCACCTCCCCCGCTTCGTTTACTGTTTCGTCGTCAGCTAACACCACTATTCTCAGTTGCCGCTCCGTACATCGATGCAAGGGGTGGTATTTTTCACCGCATCTAAAACAAAGCCCCTGAGCTTTCCTGGTCATCAATTCAGAATATGGCAAATCCTCCGTGCCGCGATTCCGATCGGTAGTCGAAGAACGATCACCGGAAATGCGACTGCTTGTGTCACCGAACGTGACTCGTGAGGGCTTGAACTCCCTACCAATAAGGGTTTAGTTTGTGTGCTCTGGGTTGGACCTAAACCCACTCCTAATCTCCCTAAATTTGGGCCTTGACCCGACCCGGATCCAAACTTCTCTCCTAGACCCGTACCCCAATCTCGATTGCTTTTCCAACCCCGTACTCCTCCTCCATGCTGAAATCCCTCTCATAGCAATTTTGCTTCCACATCTCAAGCTAGGCGCATGGCTTGGAGACGATTCACAAGGTTGAAGGTGCGAACCCTTCGCCGAATCTCCGATCGCAATCCTCCAATAAAATAGCCCAGATATTGCTCCTCTGGTAAACGAGATACGTGAGACGATATATTCTCAAACTCTGCCAGGTACTCATCTACGCTACCCGTCTGCGACAAGTCTTTCAACTCCTCGAAAGGATTATCGCTAGTACGACCACCATAACTATCGATCAACTCCCTTTTTAACTTGGTCCACGACAACCCCACCTCTACTTCTTGTAGAAGATTGAACCAATGAATGGTTGCACCTTCCATACTCAACTTGGCCAATCAGACCTTCACCTCTTTTGTATAGCCTTACACTTCAAAATATGTCTCTGCCCTCATAATCCATCCAACAGGGTCAATACCATCAAATGATGGCAATTCCACCTTCTTAGCTGCCATCCTATACTCTGCACCTGAATCCATATATGAAAATGGAGATTCTCGACGATCTCCCACTTGCTCGTTACGCAACTTAGTAAACTCTTCCAACATTAATTGGCGAAATTCCCCCAACGTCTCACGTACTGACACTTCCATCGCTAACAATCTTTCCTCAATGCTTCAACTATCAGACATTTTGGGTGGCATGGACAGCAATGCTAGCTGTTCTCGGTATTCGGCAGGTCGGACTAATGATAGAAACCAAACAATTACTGAATATCAAAGTTGTATTATTTAGAGTATTATGCAGTAAAAAGATGATTGAGTTGAAAGCTCTATAGCCACATGGAAAACCCCAGAGTCGTAGACTCCTCCAGAGGATTATTCTCCTCCTAACCAACTCAACCTCCTACTCCAGTACCCCCACACTCTCCCTACTCTCTCTTATAACAGTATTCCCCCCATCCTAACTAACTTCTCCCTATTTCTTTTCCTAACCCCACTTTCTTTCTTCTTACATCCACATTCCATATTTTGAGCCTATCTATTCCTTCTATAATTTTTCCTTGCTGAGTAACAAGCCCATGTGCACTTCCCATGATCCTTATTAGGAGTCCTATCAGGCTTGTTGCAGAACCTGATCTAACTTGTTATAGTGTCTGAATTGCAGGTGCAGCAATGTTGGCTCCTATGGTTAATCCATATGACCCACACATGACTAAAGAGGAAACAAAAAGAACTTGGGAGAAGTGGCTGCCAAGGAGGAAAATGATGTATTCTTTGGCTCGTAGATTTCCAAAACTTCTCCCTTTTTTCTATAGAAAAAGCTTCTTGCCTGAAGAGCATGACGAGATTGATAAGTTGCTATCTTTCACAAAGGGAAAGAAGGCAAGTGCGTCATAAGTAATCATAACTTTAACTTTGTAACAAGCAAGCATAATTACTCTCAAATGTTTCATTGTTCATCAGTATGAACTGACTTTTCTGTAATAATCTGCTTGAAACAAATAAAGTTAATTGTTCAACGATCAATAAATTGATTGTGAATATAATCGATTTCACGTGTGCAGGATAAACTTGTGATTGAAGAACCAGAATTTGAGCAATTTTGGATAAGAGATGTGGAGGAGTCGGTTCGTCAGGGAAACATACGCCCATTTATAGAAGAAGTTGTTCTGCAGGTATCAAATTGGGGTTTTGACCTTAAAGAACTTCATGTGCAAAAAAAGTGTCAAGCAAAAGGCTTACTTCTTTGGTTGAAATCCATGTACAGTCAGGTGGACTGTGAATTAGCAGGATTTCTTGGCCTTACACACATATGGCAGGTTTGAATTTCTAACACATTGTTCTTTGAATACTACAATTTTTGTATCAGTATTTATGATATTTTGTACATTTTCATTCATGTGCAACTGAAATTCTGCATGCTAAGTTGTAGGAAGGAATGTATAGAGAGATGGCCCGATAGGAAGTGGATAGTTTATGAAAGAAAGAGGAAAGGAAATAAAGCGGGGGAGAAGTGCTAGGTAGTTATACCTACTTTAAAGCTCCTAGAAAAGAGCTGATGTATTCTGTTTTGGACACTTTTTGGAATTGTTAGTGTAAAGACAGGATCACGTTTATCCTGTGGAGGGGAGAGTATTATTATCCTGTGGAGGGGAGAGTATTATTAGGCTCTCTGGGAGGTTGAGTGTAGAGATACGATATTGAAATACAGAAAATATACAGTTTATACTTACTTTTCTGTGTGTTTGCGTTCGATTGTGTGTTTTAGATAGGGTTTCCCGTTCAGTAACCTATCATGGCCGATGATTTTAGATTATTAGGAATTAGGTTTTAAGTCTTACTCGTTTTTACAAAACCGATCTAAACCTCGTTTAGAATACTGAGTTTGAGCAATACAATATAAATAAAAAAAAATGGTAATAAAACACCCTCTTCCACAAAGTAGTTAAAAAAAGTAGTGAGAATTTTTTGTAAATTAATTTATGCACACTCAAAATTTTAGTTTTTAAAGAAGTTAATTTTTTTTTGTATTTATCAGTTTGATGTTGTAATCACTTATAACTTGTTCTTACATGTAAATCTTTGGTTTCCCTTTTGAATACTCAACAGGGACTGGATGATAGGGTGGTCCCACCATCAATGACGGAATACATAGAACGGGTTTTGCCAGAAGCTGCCATCTATAAACTTCCAAACGAAGCTCACTTCTCCTATTTCTATTTCTGTGATCAGTGCCACAGGCAGATCTTCTCCACTCTCTTTGGAACTCCTCAGGGTCCAGTTCAACGACAACTGGAAACTGCATTCGAGGAAGCTAAGGAAGAAACTGTTTTACCTTCTTAACTTTTTCTAGTGTTACATTACTCTTAACTGCTGATATGCACGTCTTAGGTTGTATGTAAATACCACAGGCAGCTCCACATCTCTATGGAGCTAGAAAGAAGAAAATGTTCGTTATAAATGCTCGGAATTTTGAACCATGAGAGTTTTTGGAGACATAGGTACACCAAGAATATCACACAATGTTTCTCCTTTCTTTAAGCAAATTGAAGTAGAATTTGTCTAATGGGTTCTGGACGGTTCCACTTGTAATCATTTTTAAAAAACTTACATAATTATTCCAAGTTTTTATTCATATTTTCAAAGAAGCTAAACCCACTAAATTATTGATCTACATTCCTACCTTTTCAAGCAAATAATCTTCGTCTATTTCTTACTTCCTTTTAGTTGGGTAAAAAATGGAGGATTTCTATCGGGAATTTTGTCCTTAGGGGTGAACCATTCGTCTTGAGAGTCCCTGTTTCAGTTAAACATGTCGTTATCCACTAATTATGTGGGTAGTGGTAGCATGCATTGTGAACTCATCATTATTTAAATGTAACTTCTTTTAGATTTTTCGTTCATTCTTTATAATTTAAATCGAGTATCTTTTCAAACTTACGCAATTGACATTTCTTTTTAATATCAACTTTCATTGAGATAAAACTATTCAAGGTTGTTTTCAATACAATTACAATATAGAAAAGGATAATTGTAGTATGAGTATCTCTTCATTTTTTGTGTGATTTTTGTTCTATTTGTCTAGTATGTCCTTAAATTGAAAATCTCTTAACCAATTACAACTCCGTCAATAAAAAAATACCAATCAATAAACAGTATAAAAAAAGCATTTATCCCTTAAAAAGTTATCTAGATATCAATTTTTAAATTATTATTATATAAGTCAAGGTAATTCAATTATGATTGTTTATGATTTTAAAATTAGAAATTTGTGTTAAATTCTTAAAATAGTAAATGGGCAACGTTTATCCCTTCTATATTTTCTGCGAGGAATGTGCAAGTTAAAATTCGATTATATACTGAAATGTGTAAATGGAAACCATGTTCCTATGCGTGGGTTGATTAATTAATTTTATAAAATTACATTATGCTAACTTTTTGACAGATGAAATTGTCTTTTAGTTTGAGACAGTCTTATAATTCTTAAAATTCATTAACAATAGTGTAATTTATTAATGTGTTTCAACTAAAAGAACAAATGGTTGTAAATGCTTGTTGGTTTGTTTACGTTAAAACAGTTCTTTTATAGAAAGATTTTATTAAAAAAACTATAATTACAATGTTCTTAAAAGTACTATAACTAAAAAAAGGCGAGGTTTCGACAGAGTTTAATGACTATAAATTATGTAAAATTGCCAGACCAATAAAAGTTTCATAAACTTTCAAAATAGTTATTTTGAAAGTTAATAAATTTATTGAAGTCATTGGCATTCTATTTGTCTTAACCATTAAATATTTGTAGGTTTTATAAAAAGAATATATGAATGATATGTTAAATTATTATATATGTAATGATTGTTTTTAGAATTAAGTTGTTTTTGGAATTTAAGTTTGAGATATAAAATTGATAGGTTTCTTTTTAAGCTAAATTTGCTTCAAGCAAAAAGATGAAACTGTGATTGTTCTCGGTTTTGGAAGTTTAAGAGGTGGAAGGGAGATTATTGATGATGTTCTTAGAGAGGTTGGACCAAATCTAGAGAAATGTGGTTAGAAGGACCTCATAGGATATTCTAGCCATGAATTATAGACAAATTAAAAACATTTCATTACAAATCTCAAAGTAGATTTACATGAAGAAAAATATCTCTATTTATAGATAAAGGTGTTTCCAAAGTAGATTAAAATCCTAAAATGTTATCTTGCATCAAATCCTAAAAATCCTATCTTAGTGAAAGAGAGATTGACATATGACACTTTAACTTTTAGAAAACCTCTCGACTCTTGTAGTGTTATGTGAAAAATCACTTTAGCAAAAGTTTATCCACTTCGGAAAAGACAATGACCATTATTTTTTAAGAAAACTCTTCACTGAGCTTATCATATGGAAAGTCACTTTAGCAAAAGTTTTCAAAAGAAAAATGACACATGGTCACTACTTGTGTAAGAAAACTCTTCATTAAAATCTTGCCATATAGTCGCCATGTCTCATGTGGGACACCCTTTACCAAGTTAGGGTTACAAAATTAATCACCAAAGATTAGCTTAAGCTAGGTGAAAATATTGTCCTACATTGTACAAAAATCCTAAATTACTTAACCTTTAATACAATGTCTAAAAGATAGCCTACACTACTTGACCTTTAATACAAAGTGTAGAAATACTTCATGATGGCTTAAGTAAATAAGAGTTTAGCTTCACCTTGCATAAATAATTCTAACTCTTCTTGAATTTGCTTAGCCGTGTTTATTGTGATTGAACCCTTCATCTTCATCTTGCTACAAATCTCCTATAAAAGGGTTAAATCACCAACATTGAAAGTTGTTACCAATAAGGAGTATTGGTAAAACCTGAAGATATGTTTTAATGATGCTGCAACTTATAGATTTTGGATTTAGTAGGAAAATAGTTAAAAAAAGCAACTTGTAGATTTTGAATGTAGTAGGAAAATGTTAAACATTGTAATTTTTACTAGTATAATCGATTATGGTTAAGCAATAATCGATTATCACAAGTCATACTTGAATAATCAATTATCACTTCATATAATCGATTATCACATTTTTGAAAACCTGTAACGGACTTGAATAATCGATTATCACTTACAATAATCGATTATTCATGGCAGTTGGGAGCTGACCTTTGGCACTCAGTGTACTTGGCTATATATTTTGACTTGGAGAAATCAGAAGATAACGTTTTTTGAACTGAAAAAGCTTGGAACACTGTGTGTCAGAGGAACGTTCTTAGAGAGCTTTTTGTTCATTGTTCCCTTGCTTGGTCTTGTGAAAGGAGAGGCTCGCGTATCGTGTGTCGATAGTCGGAGTAGACTCTCTTCAAGTTAGCAAGGTACTCTGCCTGGTCTTGTGAAAGGAGAAGCTTGTGAATCGTTGGTCGATTGCCGGAGCGGTTCTCTTGAAGTTGGTAGAGTGGTTCTTTTCGTTTTATTCCTGTTCATTATCTTGTAATCTGTACAACTATATTTTTAGTGAAAAAGGTTAATCACTATTTATAGTGATTAACGACTGGACATAGAATCTTTTGATTCGAACCAGGATAAAAATTTTGTGTTGATTTTCTTATTCCCTACACTCATATTATTTTACGTATATCAACTGTTGGTTAATTTTCTGAAAGAAAATTATTTTTACTAAAAGGACCAAATTAATTTTAATTGTGATCGAACACGCTTTCCGCTCTCTGAGTTTTAATTCCGCTGCGCTATACTCTTCGAAAAATACCCCCTCCGATACCAACAAAAGTAACACTCCCATCATACTCACATGGTAGCTCTAGCCTATATGCATTATTGTTAATCTTTTGAATCACTTAAAAGGTCCATCACCACGAGAATTGAATTTGGACTTCCTTTTCTTTTTAAATCTATCTTTGCTCAAATAGAATCAAACCCAATCTCCTTCTTCAAAGATCACTTTCCTATTGCCTTTGTTATTATGCTTAGCATATATCTCAGATTGGTGTTGTATTTCTGACTTTACCCACTCATGCATTTTCTTCACAAATATCTAGATACTCGTTTCCTTATGAGTGAAATCATAAAAATTTAAGAGAGGTATAAATCTAAAAGAGTGAGAAGATTAAAGCAATCCACAACCACAAAAGGAGACATTTTGGTGGTCTTGTGAACTATCCTATTGTATGCAAACTCAATTTGAGGAAGGTACTCATCCCAAGATTTGCAGTTTCCTTTCATATGAAACCAATAGAATTTCTCTTAAAGAATGTTTACAATTCCAAAATAATCCATGAGACTCCTTAACGAGGAGTTTTCTATGGAAAACTTGAAACACATACAACTTATCTCCTTAAACAAATACCCCTTGGACACATGATAACTTTCTTAGCCTTCTTTTGACAATTTAAAAACATAAACAATAATAAAATCATTTTGTTCATACAACTCTCCCATATAATCAAAACCAAGAATTTGTGTTCCAAGTTTTGAAAAAAGGTTACGCTTTTTAGAGAACATCGGCCACACCATTAGTTTTTCAATAACACCTCTCCTGATATACCTCATCTAAAATTTATATTTAGACCTTGTCACAATTTTAATTGTAATTCTAATGTTTATTCACTTGATCTAATGTTTATTCACTTGAAAGACGAAAATGTATTAGAAAAGCTGAACTATGAAACTAAAATTTGTTGTCCTGAATACAACATTCATTTACACTAGTCTGAAACATCTGATCCCCGAACATTCTGTAATTGATAGAATCGATTATATTGTGCCAAACATCACGACAAAGTGGTATGAACTCAAATATAAAGAAAGATAACTGGTAGTAGAATGAGGAAGTAAAAATCGCTTTTATTGACAACAATCTTCACTTCAATAGCACAAGCCATGTTAGATTGGAGCCATATCATCTAGATATATGCGTAACCATGTTTAGTTTCCCGTTTTCTCCCTATCGAATTGGTAATGCAATAAGTAATTGGACGATGGCCAAAAAAATTGTAATTGAAATCTAGTGAGAATCGCGTAGTGTGAAAATAATGGAAAGAAAGGCTTCCTAGGGGCTTCAAAATGCTGAGCCACCACCCCTGGTCTTTCCAAGTAACATATCTTTTGCTTCATTAATTTTGGATGCAAGATAATGGCTGCCACCTGCGTCTGGATGGTTTGCAACCATCACCCTCCTATGTGCTTCTTTAATCTTATCTGTTGGAGTGCGCTCTCTGAAACAAATATGACGATTGAAAATCGGCATGAGAAGAACTATGTCTGCCAAAAAAGTTGTCAAGACTACAAACAAAAATTCAATATTAACTAATGAAATTCCTATAAAATACACAAAAGATAACAAAAGCCAGCACAATTCATACAGTCTACACATTTAAGATCAGGGCAAAATGGAAAACAAAAAGGAAGCCAACTCTGAACTTTCAATTGGAGAACTAAATTCGTTTTTCTTTCTTTTTTCAATTGGAAACAGAACTTGATATGCCTTGTTTCTCAAAACCAATGATTTATATCACACACATTATTGCACCAAAATAACAAGATATAATAATATTCACAATTAACAACAGATAGTTATAATATGAAACAATGAATGTCAAGTCAATAGAAACCGGAGAAATACTGTTCTAACTATGATGGATGATACCATTTCTCTCAAGAGTAATGGGAACATTGGAATGACGTAAAGAGAAAAATAGTAGACAGGTGGCAACTGTTGTCTGGGACCTTCTATTATCACATACTTTGAGATATCAACCAAAACTCAAACACTGATTACGACAGGACCTGTGTCATATGATTTTACCATGAAGAGACTTAACCTTTATTACATGTTGACGAACAGGATTGTAAAGTCATCACAAGAAATATCACTATCCCAATTCAAGTAATATCATAAACAAGCCCCGAAAGGAAAAGGTCATAATAAACACCGTTAAAACCATTGTCACAAACAGAATTTTACATTTTAGTAGGCCATTTTCTCCATTTCCAGCGTCTTAACAAATTCAATCAACACATTAGAATCTTCAAACAGAAATGAATTACCTAACACCCAGTATAAGAGCTGCTTCCCTCCTAGTCATGGTAGCCTGAAAACCACCTTCATAAAATCTACGCATCCTAGGCGGTCTAGCCTTGAATGCCTGCCAAGCCACGATACCATATCTACCTACATAAGCCGCAGCTGCCACTGCAAGCCCAGCCACCAATGGTGAAGTCTGTTCAAAAATTTCAGTTTCAGTACCACAACCCAAAGGCAATATAAAAATCAACAAACTTATATATATATATATATATATATATATATATATATATATATATATATATATATATATATATATATATATATATATAAACCTTTATCCCCTAACCTCCGCTGATTACTGTTTAGACAGAAAACAAAATGTCCAAACTATGCTAGTCTACAAAACAAGGATACGAACCTAATTTACAGAACAAGGATAACAATCCAGGTTCTGTTTTCAGAACACTAACACAAGACCCTATCCCCCAACCCCCTCCAATTCCAGAGCCCCAAACAAAATTTGAAGACTACAAAAAAATCCAATAAAATAAACAACTTGTCAACGTTGTGTAAGAAATTGGGCAAACCGATAGTGAAGATATAAAAAGGTGGGCAAAGAGATAAAGGGGAAAGAGGGGCTTCAAATCAAGTAACAAGGAGAACATAAAAAGAAAAAGCATGATCATATCTGTAGAAAAATCAGCTCTTTTGAATCTAAAATTGAATGGGCGAAATTTTGTAATGGTTGAGAATGGTTCCCTGTTGGAAATTGGAATAAAAAGAAGAAAATTTAAAGAAAAACAATGAAGAACTCACCATTATGCTAAAATCTTCGAGAAATGAATGCAAAATTCGAATAGGGTTTTGTTTTGCCGGCAAACGGGAAGAGGGCTGAGTTGAGGAACACTATAAAAATTAGCTTTTCATTTTTATACTTATATTTTGTTTTTCTTTATTTTAATTTAATTGCCTTGCTCCACACGTTGGATTTCTATCGTAATTTCTAGTCCAATACAAGACATCTTTGCAGTTTTCCGTTTCTTTTCTAAAATTATCTTGATAATATAACTGAAAAGACATGCACCTTAAGTCAATGTATGACTATGTTTTTCTCATAATAACAAATATTTTTATTACAATTATTAGAATAAAAATATTATTATAAACAGTAATTAAAATAATATATTAATATAATTTTCTGTAGTTGCTTTTAAAGAGGAAAATATGATTTTAAAAAATATACAAATTTTCTGACAATAATTATAATAAATGTCTTGAATATTATTTGATTTCTTTTTCTTGGAACGAAGACATTTTATTTCCCTATTTTGTTCATTGTCAATTAATTTACAATTAAGGCAATATTACAATCTGTGAATATAAATACGCACTCTATCATAAAAAAAAAAGAAAAAAGGGAGAGACACTCTGAAATAATAGAGATAGAAAAAGTATGGGAGAGTATAGAGAAAAGTAAGTTTTCATACTAGTGGAACTCTGCTAACATAAACTATCAAGGAAGAAGCAGAGCATCCTTCTTTTTCTCTTTTTGTTGAAATATCTTCTCTCATCTCTTTGGTTATATCTCCTACATCACGTGATATTTATTTTTTAGAAAAGTAAATAAAAAAAATATTTCTTATCACGTATTTTTCCATAAAAAAATAATAATAAGTCATAAAATAAATACTATAGGTACTCGTCCACCTATTGTCGGTTTCTTTCCCTTTTTTCCCACCATTTTCAAAATAAAAGAATTTCTTCAAAATAAAAAAAAATGATGTCAATCCTAATCGAGTTCACTTTTCAAAAATCCAATATAATCCATAATAATTTTCAAACAAACTCACAAACCTTTTTAGATAAAAAACTAAGTGATACCTGATTTTTCATTAAATGGATATACGTAGGAGCAAGGTCTTGTCGGGTTCATAAAAGAAACAAATATTTTTGTTTCCTAATAATTTTTTTATATTTTTTTTGGGGAAAATTAAATATTTTGGGAACCACATCTTTATACATTTAATTAAAGGTATTGGCCTAATATCTTCCTTACGCGTAACCGATTCCCGAACCGAAAATATAATTTTCGCAAATCATGTCTTATTTTATGGTTTTTCATAGTTTGTCCATAATAAATTATGGTGATGACTCCCAAAATCCTTTCTCAAACCCTTTGTTTTCGCCTCGCCCTCCCGTCGCGATTTTACTTACGACATTTATTTAAAAAATATATATAGATATTTTCAAATTAATAAGTATTTGTAATTATTGATAAATATTTAAAAGAAAATATTTTATAAAATTTTAAAATAAAATATAATAAAAATTAAAGTTTAATATAATTAAATTTAATTTAATAAATTATTTTTAATTTTAATTAAATTTAATTTAATAAAATATAAATTAAATTTTAATTTTAATTTATTTACAATTAACAAATACTGTAAATATAATAATCACGTTTAAATAGTTTATTAATGAATATTAAAATATTTATTACTAGTAAATAATAAATATTATATATTAATTATCTCCTCTGGGATATTTTTGTCCTCTAAGCTTATCATTCATTTTCTTTCTTCGAACTCCACCCCATTCTCATGTTTCACTTTGTTATTGTCGCAAATATTTCTTTCTCCTATTACGTGTAAGGTTTTCTTCTCCCTCATTCTAAACACAGCCCAAACGTTGTCGCTTTCCATGCTTGGCCAAAAATCTCTCCAACATTGCCAACGTTGTTCTGACAGCGATCATAGAGCATTCACGGTGCCGCCACTAAGCTCTGCTCACGCGCCATCGTAGCTTCTCCTTGTAGCACAAACCCCATCATTAAAGCATATGAATGTATTGGGACAAAGTTGTGTTACTTTATTGCCTCAAAACAAGCTATTATAAAGTCAAACACAATACATAAGAGACGAGTCCACATGTGTATAATTAGTTTATTTCAGTAAGAACAAACATGTTCATATGAGATTATGAAATTTTATGGCTTTAGTCATTAAATATGTAAGTTATTCTTAAGTTCACGTTACTCTAACTCAATTTCTTTATTCTTTGCAATATTCCTTAGAAAACATGAGACAGTACTATGATAGATTTACTTCGTAGATGTATGATTATATTTTTTCTTATTATATCATTTTATTCTTATATTATTATTATTTCATTCAAATATTTTATTCTATATGTCATTTTTTTTCACATGTTATATTTTTAGTTTAATTGCTTATTTTGTCTTCAATTTCGTTTAAATATGTTAAGTGTTGGTCCATTCTTTTAGAAAAATGTTAATTGTATCTCCATTTGATAAAATTTATCTCAATTAAATCCCTTATGATAACTTTTTTATTCTCTCCGGCAGACCTTTTTACTTCTTTTAATTAATGCTATCTTTTTATCCTTTTGCAATAAAAAAAAATGTGTGTGAAAGAAAATAATCTTTATTAATGAAAGGGTCACCTCCTTATTAAATGACTCTCTTTTCCCTTCCATGTGTGAATAGAGATGAAAAAAGACGAAGAAATCTGGTGCAAGTTGAAGTTGAGCAGTGTTTTAGGTGCAAAAGAGTGACTATTAATCGATTATAGAGGGCTATTTATAGAAAGGATTCGAAAACTAGTTGTTTATGGCCGTTTATAACCATTTATAGTTGTTGTAACGACTCTATCTTGGGCTCTGCACGCTTGATAATCGATTATTGTAAGTGATAATCAATTATCTGTTCATTAGATAATTTTCAGAAATTGCATGATAATCGATTATTTGTTCATAAATGCCCAATTTTGGGTTTGAGTCAAGATAATCGATTATTCCATAGGATAATCAATTATTTGCGATTATGAGGCTTTTTTCAAAAGCCAAGAATAATCGATTATCTGTTCAGATAATCGATTAAATACGCTGAAGTTACGAAAAATCCAAAAATTGTAGAATTATTAATTCTAAGACATGTCTAACACTCCTAACTCTCGTCTGAGTTCATAGAATCTGGGCACAACAATTGCCAACAATGTATTCAGCTTCAGTGGTAGACAAGGCTACACACACTTATTTCTTTGAGTGCCATGAAACTAAAGAACAACCCAGAAAATGACAAGTTCCACTAGTACTTTTCCTATCAATTTTACAACCACCATAATCCGCATCAGAATATCCTATTAAGGTAGGTGTAGCATCAGAGAGGTACCAAAGTCCAAATGAGGGGTCCCTTTAAGGTATTTCAAAATCCTTTTGACAGTTGTTAAATGAGATTCCTTAGGATTTGCTTGGTATCTAGCACACACACACATACATTTTTCATAATGTCCGGTCTACTAGCAGTTAGATATAGTAGAGATCCTATCATTCCTTTAAACATAGTTTGATTTACTTCTTGACCAGATTTATCCCTTTCTAAGTAGCAAGAAGTTGCCATAGCGGTATTGGCTTCCTTACAAGTATCCATTCCAAACTTCTTAAGCACTTCTCTACAATATTTAGTTTGGGAGACAAAAGTTCTCTCATCCATTTGCTTTATTTGTAGTCCTAAGAAGAAATTAAGCTCACCCATCATAGACATCTCAAACTCACCTTGCATTATATTTCCAAATACAATGACTCATCTGTAGATCCAAAGATAATATCATATACATACACTTGAACAATCAAATGTGTTTTCCTACTTTCTTAATAAATAAGGTTGAATAAACCTTTTCTCGAGAAAAATCATTTCCAATCAAGAAGGTACTAAGTCTTTCATACCAAGACCTAGGTGCTTGTTTAAGGCCATAAAATGCCTTTTTCAGTTTATACACATGATCAGGAAATTTGAGATCTTCAAATCCAGGAGGTTGACTAACATATACCTCCTCTTTTATAAAACCATTCAAAAATGAACTTTTTACATCCATTTGATATAGTTTAAATTTCATCAAAGATGCATAAGCAAGTAAAAGTCTAATTGCTACTAACCTGGCTATTGGGGCCTAAGTTTCATCATAATCTATACCTTCCTCTTGACAGTATCCTTTTGCAACTAGTCTTGCTTTATTATTTGTGATGTTTCCATCTTCATCAAGGTTGTTTCTGAAAACCCATTTTGTTCCTATGACTTGATATTCTTCTTTTCTAGGAATGAGTTCACAAACGTTATTCCGTTCAAATTGATTTAGCTCTTCTTGCATAACAATGCACGACTTATCATCTTGAAGAGCTTCTTTTATGTTCTTGGGTTCTATCTCAGACACAAAAGCTACATTTAGGCAAAATTTACATAGCACCATGTTCTTCAAAAAATTTTTCAAATGATTCATTTTCAAATTCCCCACCGTGATCACTTCTCAATGTTTTGATTTTCAAATCCTTTTCATTTTGAACACGTTTTGCAAATGATTTGAATGCTTTAAAAGTTTTACTTTTCACGGTTAAAAAGAATGTCCAAGTAAACCTAGTGTAATCATCAACAATCACAAGAGCATAGTAGTTTCTAGCAAAACTTTTAATTCTAGATGGACCGAACAAGTCCATATGCAAAAGTTCTAAAGGTTTTGATGCAGAAATCATGCTTTTGGATGAAAAAGATGATTCAATTTGTTTTCCCTTTTGACATGCAAAACATAATTTATCTTTTTCAAACTTCAATTTAGGCAAACCAATCACAAGATCTTTTGAGATCAATTTGTTCAAATGTTGAATATGAATGTGTGCAGCTCTTTTATGCCATAACCAATGATTTTCCTTTTTTGCAACTAAACATGTTATGCTATGACTATATGCACTTTCAATGTCAATCAAATAAATATTATTATGTCTAACACCTTGTAGAGCAACATCAGAAGAATTCTTAAAATAAACAGTACATTTATCACTTTCAAATGTTACCTTAAGACCTTTGTCGCAAAGTTGACTTATGCTCAGGAGGTTGTGTTTGAGACCTTCAACATATAATACATCTTTTATAGTTAAGGTATTTCCTCGTCCAATGTTTCCAGTTCCAATTATTCTCCCTTTGTTGTTATCTCCATATGCTACAAATCCTTGCTTCTTTTTCTCAAAAGAGATGAACCTCTTCTTGTCACCGGTCATGTGTCTTGAACATCCACTATCAAGATACCACAATGACTTCTTTGACTTTGTATGTTCCTAAAAAACAAACTAAGCAAGAATTTAGGTCCCCAATCTTATTATGGGTCCTTGGGGTTAGTATATGCAAGTAAGCATTATTTCACAACTTTAACCCATGCATATTTTCCATTTGGAATTCCAAAATGTTTAATGTTGCATTTGTTTGATGTATGACCATGCTTCATGCAATAAAAACAACAAACATCATGCACCTTATTTTTCACAAAAGTCCCTTTTTCAACCCAAACTCTACGAGTTCTCTTAATTTTAGACTTTTTATAATGATGCATGTTATTACTATCATTATTGCTTCTTTTAAAGGTAGTTTTAGCATTTGAGTTAGACTTGGAAGCCTTTGCAATGAGATTCTCAAGAATGTCAATATCAAACATATGACTCTTACAAGATAAACATTCAACTGGTTGTTCATTTGCATTAGACTTAGACAATTTAGTTTCTAGATTACTAACTTTATTTCATAATATCACTTCTTCATCTAATGCTTTCTCATATTTAATTTGCAAATCCATAAAATCATTTTTCAAAATTTTATGAGCAACATCTAGTTTTTCAAATTCATTTAATAATTCAAGAAAAGCCTTTTGTAGATCAAATTCATCACTTACTTGGCTTCCAGCATCTTCAGAGTCTGCCATTAAACAGAGATTTGCTTCCTCATCTGATTCACTTGCACTTGAAGAACTAGAAGCGTTTCTTATAACAATTGAAAAACTGTTATTTTCATGCTTAAAATCTATACTAATGCAACCTTTAACACTTAGAAACTAGCTTGAAATCATGCTTTTGGTCATATTTTTAGAAATAAGAGAGAGAGCTGGACAGGTTTATGCTTGATTTCAGTGTTTTGTGTAGGTTTTAAGGTGAATTTGGTGAAAGAAGTGAAGAAGGATAGAGATGGAATCAGAAAAGTATGCTTAATGAAAGGTCCTTGAGGATGGAGGAAACTCTTAATAGTTTCATACAGAAAACTGAGTCTACCCAAAAGAGCACTGAAGCTGCTATCAAAAATTTGGAGATTCAGATGGGGCAGGTCACCAAGCAGGTGGAGGAAAGGCTAAATAGAAATTTTGGGGCTAATACTGAGGTTAACCCCAGAGAAGAATGCAAGGTGGTAGAGAGTGCTGAAGAAGAAATAGTTGAGTTAGAAGGAGAAGGATCAGAGAAGAAAAGAGAAATAGAGAACAAAAGCACTTTTCCTTTTCCAATACATCAAGGGAAACAACTGGATTTCACTGAATTATTCAAAATGGTGGATAATGATGCACCTTGAGAACAAATTCTACAACAAATCACAGTTTACACGAAATCTGATGACGACATCTCTACAAAGAAAAGACGTAGAGATGATGAGGCAAAGGAGTGTATAACTGTTAAAAAAGAGCCATTCCCTCCTAAAGCAACAGATCCAGGAAGCTTTTCTATCCCTTGTACCATAGGGAAGAAAAGGGTTAAGAAAGCTCTTCTTGATTTAGGTTCAAGTGTTAACTTGATACCTTACTCTTTACTGGAGCAAATCGGCAATGTTAATGTGAAACCTGTAAAGGTTAATCTAGTAATGGCCGATGGATCTTCAAAGGAGCCATGTGGGATTGCAGATGACATTATAGTTTGTGTTGGCAAACTTCAGTTCTTGGCAGACTTTGTGGTGATGAAGATGGAGACAGAGAAGATGCCTATCATACTTGGAAGACCGTTTATGAAAACGGCCAGAGCTATCATTGATGTAAATGAAGGTATAGTGGTGCTCCAGGACCGAGAGGAGAGAGTGGTTGTAGACGTCTTTAAAGATGAGACGCAAACACAGAAGGGAGAAACTAGTTATAAAGCTGCATTTCAAGATGCGCACATGACTAGCCATAAAGATGAAAAGCCCAAGGTTGCAGGTAACCATTGTTTGTTGTTTCAGGTGCACAAGGAAGAAAAGATTGGAAGAGGAGGAGAAATTCCTGATGACTGGGAGAAAAGAAGACCCCAACTTGGTGAACCCGTGAGAATCAAAAACAAGTTGTGGGTTGTGAAGGGCTTTAAAGAGAAGGAGATGATAAAGATAGAATATCCACATCTTAGAAGAATCAAAATAGTTCACAGGAAACAGCTGCGGAGTTGGTGGGATGACAACATAACTATAAAGAAGGAACTTGAGCTTTACTGGGTCAAGCTAATGACGTTAAAAGAGCGCTTGCTGGGAGGCAACCCAGTGGATTTAAGAAATTTTTAATTTTACTTTGGTTTGTAAATTTTTAATCTGTTGAACATTACTTTGTAATTATTTTGGAGATAGCATCTACTGAAGGATGCTAGTTTGATATAGCATCTACTGAAGGATGCTAAGTTGTAACACCTACTGATGCGTGTTGGTGGAAAAAAAATTTTTTGCACCTACT
Organism: Vigna umbellata; assembly: GCF_029865625.1. Lineage (NCBI taxonomy): Eukaryota > Viridiplantae > Streptophyta > Magnoliopsida > Fabales > Fabaceae > Vigna > Vigna umbellata. The sequence goes on along the minus strand of NC_142170.1, from coordinate 31,729,050 downwards.
GATGGGTGCTGGTAAGTTTGTAACACCTACTGATGGGTGTTGGTGGATTTTGGGTCAGGCTCGTGACGTTAAACAAGTGCTACCTGGGAGGCAACCCAGTTGATTGATTGTTTTTGTTTGTTTCATTTTAGTTGAATAATAAGGGTTTGCATAAGTATTTTAAGCATTGAATTGTAGGGAACCAGTGAGGGGCATGTCTAGGAGGCACGTAGGTTAAGAAAAGAAGGAGAAGAGCACTTCACGAAAGTGCCGCTAAGCGGCAACTTACCGCTGAGCGGTACTCTCGCAGATGGGCTTTAGTTTCCCCTTAGCGGGACCCGAGCCCATTAGGGTATTTTTATACCCTAAGCTGCGCATATGCTCATTCTTTCAGGCTCTTCTCTGCACAAGCACTCCCACATACCTTTTTCAAGGTTTTCCACATCTTTTCACTCTTCCCTCTTAAGAAAATTTCTCTTTCACTCACTTTTTCACTAGTGTGCCATCAAAGTTTGGGGTTGGAAGAGAGTATTTTAGCTTGGAAGCATTCTCATTGCAACTAGTATCTCCACCCAAGTAAGTGAAAAGCATTTTGTTCATTCTAGGGTTCTTGATTTTGAATGTGATTATCAAAACATGAATATTTAGGGGTTTTGATTTCTATGCATGATTTGATGATATATTTGATGTTTGAACCGATTAAACTGCATGATTCTGAACTGGAAAACTGAAAATTGCATTTGGGTGGAGTTAGGACAGCTTAAAAGAGATTTTTCAAAAATCTGCAGAGTTACCGCTCAGGGGTAAACTGCCACTGAGCGGCACTGGTTGCGCTGAGGGGAAATTCTGACCCTCAACGGTGGTTTAGCTTCGAAAGGAGTTGTGTTCTGTGTTTTACTAATGATTAACATCATGTTCTGTGGCTTTGTATTTGTGTTTGAATGCAAGAATGGCATCCTCTTCAGGAAAGAGATTGAAAACCATGGCAACCAAGAGAAAGGAAAAGGAACCAGAACAGCCCCACTCTAGTAGGTTCCTCTCTCGGAAACATGTGAAGCACTTTAGGGTGGTTCAGGACAGGAGACTTCTGATGGAAAGAAAGGTTGGAATGATACCTAACTTTGCTCCTCAATTTGGAGAGCAAGTGTTAGGGAATGACTGGGGAAAGCTAGCCACATATCCTGCACCTGCCAACACAGCTGTGGTAAAAGAGTTCTACACCAATGCAAAGAAGATTGGTGATTACCCAGCTGAAAATTATCTGTGCTATGTCAGAGGCCATGCTATTAGGTATGATCCTGATTCTATCAATAACTTCCTAGACACTGTGTGGGCTGGTGAGCAGTGCCAATTTGCTCTTTGCATGGAGGAAGGTGCTGATTATGAGGATGTGGAGAGAGTGTTGTGTATACCAGGAGGAAACTTCCAAAGGAATAGATCTGGCTCTGTGGTTAATATTAGGAGGACTGATTTGACTCCTCTTGCTAAGTATTGGATGGCATTTTCTCATGCCAACATTCAGCCATGTTCACATGTGTCAGATATTACTCTCAGCAGGGCACTCTTCATCTACTGTGCTATCAGAAACTTAAATGTTAACATTGGGCAGGTGATAGTGATAACAGTTGAAAAACTGTTATTTTCATGCTTAAAATTGATACTAAAAGCAACCTTTATACTTAGAAACTAGTTTGAAATCATGCTTTTACTCATATTTTCATAAATAAGAGAGCTGAACAGGTTTATGCTTGATTTCAGTGTTTTTGTGCAGGTTTTAAGGTGAATTTAGTGAAAGAAGTGAAGAAGGAGAGAGATGAAACCAGAAAAGACATCAAAAAGTGCAAAAGGAGAAGCCGAAGTCACCGCTCAGCGGCAGTTTACCGCTGAGCGGCACTCAAGAAGTCACGGGAGGTCCGCTGAGGGGCAAAATGGCCGCTGAGGGGAAGAAACGAGACGCGCACTCACCGCTGAGCGGTACTTTACCGCTGAGCGGCACACTTATGGGCTTGGGCCTGAATTTTCTGTAATTTTAGAATATTATATAAGCTTTAGGACGTCTTAGGGTTTGTATCTTTGGCAGAAACGAAGCAAACACTCTCTCTTCCACCCCTTTGAAGGAGGATCTTGGATGCTCAGGCTACCTCTTTACCTTTCTAGGGTTTTATCCTTCATTCTTTCATTATTGTTCATCTAGTTTCACCATGAATATGGTGAACTAAACCTTGTATGTTTGTTGGGGAATCAATGTAATCTTTTGAAGCTCTCATATATGGAATTTGTGCTTGCATCTTAATCTAAGATCTATGCTTTCTTTCATCATTAGTTAGGGTTTTGCCTCTTTGCTTAATGCTTGCTTTGTTTAACTCATTCAATGCATGATTATTGATTTTGTCGATACGGGAACGTACGGGGAAGTCTAGATCTGGGGAATTACTCCCAATATTATATTGGTTGTCGTTAAGCTTCTGTGCTAAGAGAACTAATTATTAGGAATGCTAGGAATCGTATGAACTCGTAATTAGGGATAGGGCTTCTTGACAAGGTAATTTAGAGAGTGGCATTAACAATGATGATTTGAATGTTGAATTCCTAAAATATATGAGAGTGGATAAGACGAAATTGACCCCCAACAACATATTCATATATATATATATATATTTCATTGAAAGTGCTTGTCTTTTGCTTTTGCCATTGATCAATACCTCATGCATACATGTTTATTTTCTGTTTTGCATATTAAACTTCAAATATTTCGTTCTTAAGTCTTAGCTAATCAACGAACCACATAACTAAACTAGGCCGTGAGTCCTTTGGGAGAACGATACTTGGTCTTACCAAGTTTATTACTTGAACGATTCGGTCATACTTCCCGATTGTAAAACAAGTTTGTGACATCATATTTTGGTGATCATAAATTTGTCCATCAGATAGCTGATGAGATTAGTGTGTGTGCCAATACCTCAAACAACAAAGCACCACTAGGACATCCCTCCTTGATCACTCACCTTTGCAAGATAGCTGGGGTGGACACTTCTGCTCCACCATTTGAGAGGCCAAGAAAATCTATTGATGAGGCCTATTACAGACAGTACTGTGGAGGTGAGGAGGCAGCTCAGCCAGTTCCACCACGCCGTGCTCGCAGAGAGAGAGAGCCAGCATAGAGCCAGACATCTGCTGAGACACATGAAGCAGAACCATTCCAGATGAGGGCCATGTACATGTCTCTTATAGGTGCTCAGTTGCAGTCCATTCGCAGAGGGCAGGTGGCTACTGCTGAGATGATTGTGGGGATGTATGATACACCTCCAGCCCATAGGTGGACTATGGATGAATTCCATAATGTGGTAACTTGGCCAAAGGAGCCAGTGCAAGGAGGAAGAGCTGAAGCAGCTGAAGCTTCAGTTAGAGAGATGGAAGAAGATGAAGCTGATGATGATGATGCATTTGAAGAGGATGAAGATGAGGAGGAAGAGGAAGATACAGAGGACAGCTCAGATTGATGAGGAGCTGAGATAGCATTTACTGATGAATGCTATCATATGCTTATGCTTTTGTTGGTTTAAGTTCTCTGAACTTATTTGTTTTTGTTTTAGATTAGGGTTGATGTACTCTATTGGAAACCTGGTTTGTTATGATGGTTTGCTATTGACTGTGATTGTGTGATAAGTAATGCTTGATGATGATTATTGATTGATTGATGTTGAGATAGATGTGCACATAAAATGCTTATACAGGTGATTCACAAGCTTTGTGAACAAATGCAGGATATTATGATTGTTATTGTGAGATTAAGCAGGATGTGTATGTCAAATGTGAATGAGCTTATATGTGAGGTTTTGAGCTCCAGAGTTTTTGGTATGATTGAATGCTGTTACTTTGAAAGCATGAATGATTTTGCCTAGGTTTTCTATGATTGAATCAATTGCTTGTTTTGCATCATATGATCAAGGCCGTTTGTTGGAACCCTTTTATTGGCCAAATTCATAAAGTTAGCCCACTAAAAGAGAACACTTTGTGTTCTATCCTTTGAACCCTTAGCCTTGAACATAAATTGAAAACCCTTGTTGAAAAACTTTACCTTGAGTTAAGTAGAAGATCTTGTGTGGTATTGTTAAATGTTCAAGTTTGGGGTTGTTGGGAAAACAGGAAAAAGTAAAAGCATTGAGCTAAGAATATGCAAAGAAAAAGAGAAAGAAAAGAAAAGAAAAAGTAAAGCTCAATGTAAAAGAAAGTTAGGAAAATAAGAATAATTGTGTTGTTATGATTCTCTTAACTCAAGGATTTTGTGATCCAGAAAAAACCAATTTTCTTGTTAGCCCAGCCACGTTATAAGCCATTGAAAAGTCCTTGTGATGATGCATGCTTGTGAATGTTTTTGATTGTGGTAAAATGAAAGGCAAAGTTGATTCATGTGACATTGTGATAGTGGAGTGAATGAGTGATTACCTCTTATACACTTGTGTGTGAGTGAAACACTTTACCTGGTGAGGAAGTATTCCATGAGCACATGAACATCCATGCTTAATTTGATTGATCATTTATGAAAAATAGCATTTGGTGGATATTAACTGACTTTGGGAACACTAAAGCATGTGCACATCTTGATTGAAATCTTGGTCATAAGTTTGATTGAAGTCTTTACTTATCTTGAAAAGGAGATTTTTGAATGAGTGAACCATTATATGAATTAGTTGAAGATTGAGTTATATCTTGTTTGCTTGAGGACAAGCAAAGTTCTAAGTTTGGGATTGTGATAACAGTTGAAAAACTGTTATTTTCACGCTTAAAATTGATACTAAAAGCAACCTTTATACTTAGAAACTAGCTTGGAATCATGCTTTTGTTCATATTTTCATAAATAACAGAGCTGGACAGGTTTATGCTTGATTTCAGTGTTTTTGTGCAGGTTTTAAGGTGAATTTAGTGAAAGAAGTGAAGAAGGAGAGAGATGAAATCAGAAAAGACACCAAAAAGTGCAAAAAGAGAAGCCGCAACTGCAGCTCAGCGGCAGTTTACCGCTGAGCGGCACTCAGGAGTTCACAGGAGGTCCGCTGAGGGGGCAAAATGGCCGCTGAGGGGAAGAAACCAACTCACGCACTTACCGCTGAGCGGCACACTTATGGGCTTGGGCCTAAATTTTCTGTAATTTTAGAATAGTATATAAGCTTTAGGACGTCCTAGGGTTTGTATCTTTGGCAGAAACGAAGCAAACACTCTCTCTTCCACCCCTTTGAAGGAGGATCTTGGATGCTCAGGCTACCTCTTCACCTTTCTAGGGTTCTATCTTTCATTCTTTCATTATTATTCATCTAGTTTCACCATGAATATGGTGAACTAAACCTTGTATTGTTGTTGGGGAATCAATGTAGTCTTGTGAAACTCTCATATATGGAATTTGTGTTTACATCTTATTTTAAGACCTATGCTTTCTTTCATCATTAGTTAGGGTTTTTCCTCTTTGCTCAATGCTTGCTTTGTTTAACTCATTCAATGCATGATTATTGATTTTGTCGATACGAGAACGTACGGGGAAGTCTAGATCCGGGGAATTTCTCCCAATAGTATATTGGTTGTCGTTAAGCTCCTACACTAACAGAACTAATTATTAGGAATGCTAGGAATTGTATGAACTCGTAATTAGGGATAGGCCTTCTTGTCAAGGTAATTTAGAGAGTGGCATTAACAATGATGAATAGAATGTTGAATTCCTAAAATATATGAGAGTGGATAAGATGGAATTGATAAACCCCAACAACATACTCATTCATATATTCCATTGAAAGTGTTTGTATTTTGTTTTATCCATTGATCAAAACTCATGCATACATGTTTATTTTCTGTTTTGCATATTAAACTTCACTTATTTCGTTCTTAAGTCTTAGCTAATCAACGAATCACATAACTAAACTAGGTCGTGAGTCCTTTGGGAGAACGATACTTGGTCTTACCGAGTTTATTACTTGAAATGATTCGGTCATACTTGCCGATTGTTCAACAAGTTTGTGGCACCGAATTTCGGTGTTCATAAATTTGTCATCATTTGTCGATTCTGCACGTATGATATATGTATAACGATAGATATTTGTGTTCGTGTACGTATACTATGATAGGTTTTTTTCCTTCAACATATGATAGGTATTTATTTTTGGTTCTCTACGTCAGTTAGTTTTTTTTCTGTGGATTCTTTTCTTTTAGTGTAATAGTATGGATCAAAGCTTGATTCATCAGTGTCGTATTAGTGAAGAGTATGAGCGAGGGGTTTCTGAATTCATACAATATATTAAGAACACGCAAAACTAGTGAACGTGACAAATTTTTGCCCTTGCGTTCGTTGTCTCAATCATGTACATGAAGACTTGGACAACATCTATGATCATTTGTTCATCTATGGAATAATGAGAAGTTATACAGTTTGGACTTGGCATGGGAAGTATTATATAAGCCAATAACTTTAAGAGGTTCGGATTATGTCGACGAATGGATGAGTGGTCATTTAGACGAAATGGTACATGAGGTTGGCGAAGAAAATTTTGGAAGAGCTCATTTATACGATAATCTTAAGAACAATTCAGTGCAAGAGTTGTATCCAGGATACATCAATTTTACAAGGTTATCGGCTACTTTGAAATTATATTGTTTGAAAGGAAGAAACAAATGGATTGATAAAAGTATCACGAAATTGTTGGAGTTGCTGAAGGAGATGCATCCAGAAAATAATACGTTACCTATCCATAATTACGACGCGAAGAAAATTCTATGTCCAATGGGTTTGGAATACCAAAAGATACATGCATGTCCCAATGACTGTGTATTGTATAGAGATAAATATGCTTCAATGAAGGTTCCACAAGGTTATTCGTCGAATACTAGTAGCCTTGTTTCTATGAAAGATTTATAGTTAGTTGGTTTAAAGTCTCATGATTGTCATGTCTCAATGCAACAACTTTTACCAGTAGCTATTCAGCCATATTACCCGCCTCTGTTAGAGGTATTCTCACACGTTTGAGTTTGTTTTTCAATGCCATTTGCAAGAAAGTTGTTGATCCTCGACAATTAGATGATTTGCAAAATGAGGCCATTAGACTATTGTGCCAATTGGAAATGTATTTCTCACCCTTATTTTTTGATATCATGGTTCATTTTATTGTCCATTTATTGAGAGAAATTCGAATATGTGGGCCGGTTTTCTTGAGGTGGATGTACCCGGTTGAAAGATGCATAATCACTTGCATCACACATTAATTCAAAATTTTTATTCCAATCTGGAGCTACAATTACTGGAGCTAACACTAATTTATTCTTCAATATGACAAAAGCTTTCAAACAGTCTTCATTCATCACAAAAGGAGCATCCTTCATTAAAAGATTACTCAATGGTTTAGCAATTTTTGAGAAATCTTTAATGAATCTTCTATAAAACCCAACATGACCAAGAAAACTCCTAATCCCCCTTACATTTGTAGGTGGAGGCAGTTTCTCAATGACTTCTACTTTAGCTTTATCTACCTCAATTCCTTTAGCAGAAATTTTATGTCCCAGCACAATTCCTTCAGTTACCATGAAATGACATTTTTCCCAATTAAGAACAAGATTTGTCTGAACACATCTTTTAAGACCAATATCCAAATTTGCCAAACACCTTTGGAAAGAATTTCCAAAAACTGAAAAATCATCCATGAATACTTCAATGCATTTTTCTAAGAGATCTGCAAAAATTGCCTGCATACACCTTTGAAATGTAGCTGGAGCATTACATAATCCAAATGGCTTCTTTCTATACGCAAAGATACCAAAAGGACAAGTAAAAGCCGTCTTCTCTTGGTCTTTTGGATCTACCACAATTTGATTGTATCCATAATATCCATCTAAAAAACAATAGAAAGCTTGACCTGATAATCTTTCTAACATCTAGTCCATGAAAGGAAGAGGAAAATGATCTTTCCTAGTAGCTTTATTTAATTTCCTGTAATCAATGCACATATGCCATCCAATAACTGTCCGAGTAGGAATAAGTTCATTCTTATCATTATGAATTACTGTCATTCCACCTTTCTTTGGAACCACCTGTATTGGGCTCACCCATTCACTATCAGAGATTGGATAGATGATACCAACTTCTAACAGTTTCAACACTTCTTTTCTAACCACCTCCTTCATTACAGGATTTAACCTTCTCTATGGTTGAGCACTTGGTTTATAATTCTCTTCCATAAAAATTTTATGCATGCAATAAGTTGGGCTAATAGCTTTAAGATCTGAAATTGACCACCCCATTGCTTCTTTGTTAGCTTTCAGAATTTCTATAAAGAGTTACTGATGATGACTGGCTTTGTTCCATCTTCTTCTAGAAAAACATATTTCAGATGTGATGGTAATCTGTTTAATTCTAGTGTCTTTGCTTTGACTTCTTCTTCCTTATCAATTATTTCAAATATTGGATCTTCCACTGGACTCTTTTTCAATGTTTCCAAGTCCATCAGACATTCATCAATTAATTTCTCTTCTTCTTCATCTAAATCTTCACAAGCATCAATGAGAGTGTTCTCTAACGGTGAAACATACCGCATCATCCTTTCTTGCACCATACACACTTCATCAAGTTCATCAAATTGAAAACATGCTTTGTCATCATTTGGATATGTCATGGCCTTGGATACGTCAAAAGTGACTTCTTCATCATCAACTCTCAATTTAAGCTTTCCATTTTCTACATCAATTAAAACTCTAGCAGTCTTCATAAAAGGTCTCCCAAGAATGAGAGGTACATCATTATTTCCTTCCATCTCCATTACAATAAAATCTACTCGGAATACAAATTTATCAACCTTCACTAAAACATCTTCAACCACTCCATATGGATATTTAAGAGACCTGTCCGCCAGTTGAAGAGCCATTCTGGTTGGTTTGATTTCCAAACCCTTAATTGTTCTACACATGGATAGCGGCATTAAATTAATGCTAGCTCCTAAATCAATCAATGCACTTCCAACTTCCAAGTCTCCTATGGTGCATGGAATAGTGAAGCTTCCTGGATCTTTAAGCTTAGGAGGTAATTTCTGTATGATTGCACTACAGTTACCCTGTACCTTGATAGTTTCCTTTTCAATGTACTTGTTTTTCTTTGTAAGAAGTTCCTTCAAAAACTTTGCATACGATGGCATCTGTTGCAATGCTTCAGAGAATGGTATAGTAATCTCCTGCTTTTTAAACAACTCCATGAATCTTTCCAACTGCTTTTCTTTCTCCTTCCTTGAATAATTCTTTGGATAAGGAAGTGGTTTTTCAAACTCTTTTTCTTTTTGTCTCCCCTCTCTCTCTTCTCTCTCTTTTTTTTCTTTCTTCTCATCTTCTTCTTCTTTCTTTATCTCTCTCTCAACTCTCTCTTTCCACTCACATGTTTCTTTTTCACTCTCATTTTCTTTCTCCTCTCTTTCTTTTTTTCTCTCCTCTAACACTTTACCATTTCTGGTCACAACAGTTTTACACTCCTTTCTGATATTACCATTTTTCATCTTGTCAACTATTCGCTCAATATGGATTTTCATATTTTTAAATGCAACTTCCACATTCTTACAATAAGATGCATTCGTCTTCAAGAATTTTTGGAAAGTCTCGTCAAGTTTTGTTGTCTTCTTAGATGGAGTAAGTTGCGTTTGCCATTTTTGCTGTTGCCATTGAACCATTGAAACCTTTTGTATTTCTTGTGGTAATTGAGAAAGTTTCATAATTACTTCTTCCAACTGTTGAGAAATAATTTTATTTTGAATAAACAAAGCATCATTTGATTGTAGCAACTCCTTCTGACTAAGATATCCTCTTTCAATGTTGAGCTCATTGTCACTAGTAGCCATATTTTCAATGATTTCTGTAGCTTCCTCTAGAGTTTTCCATTTGATATTTCCTCTTGCTGAGGCGTCAAGCATCATCTTGGTTTGTGAACCAAGACCTCCAAGGAAAATTAGGACTACTTCCACTTCTTTAAATCCATGCATGGGAGTCTTTCGTAACAAGCTTTTATATCTGTCCCATGCATGACCCAGTGATTCCTCCATGCCTTGCCTGAATGATGAAATCTCTTGCTTTCCTTTATTCACCTTTGATTGTGGAAAGTATTTGTTTAGGAACTTTGTCACCACTGCTTCCCACTCTGTAAAGCTTCCCTCTGGAAAAGAATTCAACCAAAGCTTAGCATTGCCTCCTAATGAAAATGGAAACAAACTAAGTTTGATTGCTTCGTCCGGCACCCCATTTATTTTCACTATGTTGCAGATCTCATTAAATGTTGTGAGGTGCTCATATGAGCTTTCGTGAGACAACCCATTGAATTGATTACTTTTTACCAGTTGGATCAACGCTGGTTTGACCTCCATGTTGGCTGCATTGACTCTTGGTCTTGCTATACTGTTAAAATGCTGAGGTCCAGCTATATTTGTGTAATCTGCAAGAGTTCTTCTGATATTATTATTCTCCATGTTCTCAGTGTAATGGTCAGAACCTTGTGGTGATGGTTGCAACAGAATTTCCGGAGGAGGGAACAGTTCTCTAGATGTACGGATTCTTCTCCTCCGTCTACTCTCGTCTAAACCTTCAAGAAGTGGTTCTGCAGTTTTCTTGCTCCTGGTTCGGATTGCCTCCTGCATACACAAGAAAAACAAAATCCTATAAAAATTTGTTAGCACAAAAAAAAATATAAAAGAAGATATAAGATTCAGAGATAAGAATAAATAAAAACAGAAAATAAAATAAAATAAAAACCGAAAAATAAAAACAGAAATTTAAAATTGAAGTAAAAGATAATCAATAATCACACAAATTAACTAGTTAAACCACGAGTCCCCGGCAACGGCGCCAAAAACTTGATGACCAATTTATGAACACCGAAAAACGGCGCCAAAATCTTGTTTAACAATCGGCAAGTGTGACCGAATCGTTTCAAGTAATAAAACTCAGTAAGACCAAGTATCGTTCTCCCAAAGGACTCACGACCTAGTTTAGTTATGTGATTTGTTGATTATTTAAGACTTAAGAACAAATTGATTGTAGTTTTATATGCAAAAGACAGTAAATAAACATGCATGCATGAATTTGATCAATGGAAAAGACACAATACAAGCACTTTAATGAATTATATGGATGAGTATGTTGTTGGGAGTTATCAATTTCATCTTATCCACTCTCATATACTTTAGGAATTCAACATTCTTTTCATCAATTGTTAATGCCACTCTCTAAATCACCTTGCAAGAAGGCCTATCCTTAATTACGAGTTCATACAATTCCTAGCATTCCTAGTAATTAGTTCTGAAGTGCAGGAGCTTAAAGCCAACCAATATGCTATTGGGAGAATTTCCCCGGATCTAGATTTCCCCGTACGTTCCCATATCGACAAAATCAATAATCATGGCAATGAATGAGTTAAACAAAGCAAACAATAAGCAAAGAGGAAAAACCCTAACTACTGATGAAAGAAAGCATAAGTCTTAAAAGTAAGATGTCAAAACAAATTCCATATATGAGAGTTTCACAAGACTACATTGATTCCCCAACAACAATACAAGGTTTAGTTCACCATATTCATGGTGAAACTAGATGAATAATAATGGAAGAATGAAAGATAAAACCCTAGAAAGGTGAAGAGGTAGCCTAAGCATCCAAGATCTTCCTTCAAAGGGGTGGAAAAGAGAGTATTTGCTTCGTCTCTGCCAAAGATACAAACCCTAGGACGTCCTAAAGCTTATATACTATTCTAAAAATACAGAAAAATTAGGCCCAAGCCCAATAAAGTGCCGCTCAGCGGTAAACTGCCGCTCAGCGGTAATTGCGTGAGTTGTTTTTCTCCCTTCAGCGGCCATTTTACCCCTCAGCGGATCCAACGTGGGTTTCTGAGTGCCGCTCAGCGGTAAACTACTGCTGAGTGGTACTTGCGGCTTCTCCTTTTGCACTTTTTGATGTCTTTTCTGATTCCATCTCTATCCTTCTTCACTTCTTTCACCAAATTCACCTTAAAACCTGCATAAAAACACTGAAATAAAGCATAAACCTGTCCAACTCTCTTATTTCTAAAAATATAACCAAAAACATGATTTCAAGCTAGTTTCTAAGTGTTAAAGGTTGCTTTTAGTATCAATTTTAAGCATGAAAATAACAGTTTTTCAACTGTTATCACTGTTGCAGGCATTTCTGGATCTGGTCCTGACAACCGGACGACCTCCTCCAGAAAACGAGAAGAAACTGAACTTAAAGAACCGCCACTCGAGCCTTCACCCCTTGCCGAACCCCCTTGGATTCTGCCCGACGACTCAGAAGCAGACTCAATATGGACTATAGCCATTTATTACGTGAGGGAAAAAGAATCTCAACTCGAGCAGGAAAGGAGAAAGTGAAAATGACAGCACCCCTATCGCCTATTTATAGAGAAATTTCAGGAACCATCAAACGCATCCGTACCGTCCGAGGCTAGCACGTTCAACGCTCCAGATTCAAAGCCGTTTCAACTTCTGCCATTCTAGAGGCGCCACGTGTCTCCCGCCAAAAGCCCAAATCCAAAAAGGCCCACGAAATCCGGCCCCATACGAGTTCACCAGTTCCCCCCGCCTCAAATTCTAAGTCCTACGCATACTGCGTATGCTAGGGCTTGGGGGGCTTGTGTAGCAGTAGTACCAGACGGTAGGTAGGCCGAACAATCATGGCAAACCCTAAGTCCTACACATACTGCGTATGCTAGGGCTTGGGGGGCTTGTGTACCAGTAGTACCGGACGGTAGGTAGGCCGAACAATCATGCCAAACCCTAAGTCCTACACATGCTGCGTATGCTAGGGCTTGGGGGGTTTGTGTACCAGTAGTACCGGATGGTAGGTAGGCCGGACAACAATACTAGAACCTAAACCCTGTATACGGCGTATGCAGGGGCTTTGGGGCTTGTATACTTGTGAAGCCGGACGGTAGAAAGGCCGGACAATCTCGTTAGACCAAACGAGTCAGATTATTAACTAAGTAATCGGCACAACAACCGGACATTCGCAGCACGATTTTACCCAACCATTCAACAAGCAGGCCGGCTGGACATACAGTTCATTACACATAACGACCATATGGGCCGGCCAGGACCTTTTACCTAAACCCCGATCGGATATGCATGGGCCGGCCGACTGACCCAACAGTAAAACCTAGAGGACCGGCCGATCATACTATTAATTAAGCCAGTTTAAGGTAAGTAGAGATTAGAAGCTATTGGGCTGAGTTTGGGCCGTGATTAACTTTTCATTAATCCCAAGCCCATAGCGAAAACTATAAATACAGATCCAGGGTGTGTGGTAGATAGGTTGCATTCATTGCACATTTATTGTTATTCGATAGAGAAAGCCATTGCTCTCAGCTGACTTTGGCATCGGAGAATCTTTTGCAGGTCTCCCACCCTTGGATCAAAAGGGAAGTCAAAGAACAAACAAGGACGAAGGATTGGATACAGGCACACGAACATAGGAGGACGTCGATAACGGTTGAAAAACCGTTATTTTTATGCTTAAAATTGATACTGAAAGCAACCTTTAAGACTTAGAAACTAGCTTGAACTCATACTTTTGCTTTAGTTTTGTGAATAAGAGAGTTGAAAGTGAATTTAATGGTTTTGTGCAAGATTCCCTTGATGTTGTAGGCTAATTGAATGATTTGAAAGAAGAATTGAAGTACCGAATGATTGGAGTGCAGAAATGTCAACCAGAAACCAGAAAAGTCAACCAGTCAACCAGAAAAGTCAACCAATCAACCAGAAAAGTCAACCAGTCAACCATAATGCTGAAAAATCAACCAGAACGCAGAAGAAGTGTGATCGAGTGGCGCTGAGCGGTAAAATACCGTTGAGCGGCACTTTTCAGGTGCCAAAATCACCGTTGAGGGGCAAAAACAGCAGCTAGGGGCAAAATGGATCATGCGGTATTACCGCTCAGCGGTAAAATACCGCTGAGCGCCATTCTAAGTGGGCTTGGACCGGTTTTCTTTTGTTTTTATGGGCTTGGACTTGTCTTATGTTATTTTTATGCCCTATTTAAGGACTTGCACGTCCTAGGGTTTGTATCTTTGGTTGGGAGGAAGCAGAAACACACTTTTCACCCCTTGGGGGTAGATTGGGAGATGGTGACGACTCTCCTCTTCTCTTTCTCGGGTTTTTCTATCTCTTTCATTCTTTCATTATTGTTCATCTACTTTCACCATGAATATGGTGAACTAAACCTTGTATTGTTGTTGGGGAATCAATGTAGTCTTGTGAAACTCTTATATATGGAATTTGTGTTAACATCTTACTTTAAGATACATGCTTTCTTTCATCATTAGTTAGGGTTTTTCCTCTTTACTTAATGCTTGCTTTGTTTAACTCATTCATTGCCATGATTATTGATTTTGTCGATACGGGAACGTACGGGGAAATCTAGATCTGGGGAATTTCTCCCAATATATATTGGTTGCCTTTAAGCTCCTGCACTTTAGAACTAATTACTAGGAATGCTAGGAATTGTATGAACTCGTAATTAAGGATAGGACTTCTTGCAAGGTGATTTAGAGAGTGACATTAGCATTGATGAAAAGAATGATGAATTCCTAAAATATATGAGAGTGGATAAGATGAAATTGATAACCCCAACAACATACTCATCCATCTAATTCATTAAAGTGTTTGTATTCCTCTTTTCCATTGATCAAATTCATGCATACATATTTAAATTACTGTCTTTTGCATTTAAACCTACAATCAATTTGTTCTTAAGTCTTAAATAATCAACAAATCATATAGTTAAACTAGGCCGTGAGTCCTTTGGGAAAACGATACTTAGTCTTACCTTGTTTTATTACTTGATACGATTCGGTCACACTTGCCGATTGTTAAACAAGTTTGTGGCGCCGTTTTTCGGTGTTCATAAATTTGTCATCAGACATGGAGATCCAAGATAACACAGCCCTACACATCCGAAACAGAGTGGATTTAAGTCTTCAAAGAAAGAAGTGGTAGAGAAAGGGTGAATAAAGGGAGCGGGTCCGCAATGGAAGTGGAGAAATAAAAATACTTTTACGTGTGAAATTTGCTTGAGTTTTAGTGGATAGAACTAGATTAGGGTGGGACCCATTACTTTAAATATTGAAAGGAAAGATGTTATTTTGACATATGACTTAGGTAGGTTTGTACTGGAATGGAAAGAGGTAAGTTGGGTTTTTCCTTGTTAGTTTAAAACGAAAAGAAACTAAGGCCACTTAAGGATTATATTATATTATATTATATTTTGTATGTATTAGGGTGGAGTTTCACTTGGTAGCTCACGTAAGGATTCATTCATTAGAATGAGAAATTTATAAAATGAAAGGAGAGTATTAGGCGAGCTTTGTCTATTTCACGTGTAGAGGCAGGGGTGTACTCTAGTTGTTTTATTATATTGATATTGTGAATGTGTAAAAGATACTGGTCCGTGTTTCGGCTAATTGTTGATTATTTTAATTAAATAAATATTTTGAATTTTAGAATTTTGGAATTGATGGATAAATGTTATGTTGATAGCACTTATAAAAAGTAATGAGATTTGCGTTATAGACTTTGTGATTGGTGAATAATGCATGTTATTGATGAGTTAAAATTTATTACTGAGATTGAAGGTGGAATGTAATGAGATTGTGTTATAAGCCTTGTGATGGATGAACAATGCCTGATATTGAGAATATGTATGGAAATGGTGTTGTGAATATGAAACTATGTTATTTCCTTGTAATGTGGCTAGTCATGGATGAACTTTTCGTACTGAGCTACGATAATATTGTGTTGGAATCTCGTTTAGAGATAATGATTCGAGTGTCACTTCCCACTGCGGGAGGATGTGGATGTCTCGCCCAAAATGACTTCGGCTTGTGTGAGTATAGTGCTCGATGGGTGCACCTTATCCGAAGTTTTTACTCGTAATTCCTTGAGAAGTCGGGGAGATAGGTCAGAAGTTGCGATGGAAGACGACTCGAATTGCCCTGTTAGTGAGAACAGGTTCCTGTTAGTGATAACAGGTTATGATGACACAGTAGAAGGAAATGACATTGGGTCATGAATGGATTGGATGTATTATTGATGTTGTGATGGAATATATTGTAATGCTATATACTCTGTAGTTAATATGATTATTGTATATCGTGGGTTATGATATTTCTGGTTGCTCACCCTTGCATGTTTGTGGTTGTGGTTTCCACCAACAATGATCGTACTTGTACGAAAGTAATTGGCATTGTAGTTAATTCGCATTCTAATCAAATAAAATTTAATTGTCTTAAATAATTGTTTTATGGAAATATTTTGTGAAAATTTTTACACCGTGACATCTCGAAACCGGGGTGTTACATTTGGTATTAGAGCCAGGTTTTCGAAAAAATTTTGGGGCTTTTGGGGAGTGAGCTCGTCTAGCTTTTGTTGTGTATATCTAATGCATAAGTATGTGTATGAATGTGTGATTGAGTATCTTATGAAGTAGAAAAGATGAAGTCCTGTTCTCCACATCTAAATAGCAGAATTAGGTATCTAACTGAAAGTATTAAGAACAAAAGATGTCTTGATGTGCACAGTCATAAATCGATATTAGAGATGATTTTCCTTCTTAATTCTGAAGGTTTAGAAAAAGAAAGAGTTGCGAAACCCGTGGTTGTTTCTAGTGATTCTTATCATGTTTTGGTCTTTGTGGTAGTTGTTTATGCTTTATAGAGATAGAGGAAAATATGAGAAATGAATATTTGTACTTATTTGAGTAATAGCAACATTTTCGAGGATGAAAATATTTGGAGTTAGGAAGAATGCAAGACCTGTATAAAATAAAAATACCTTTTATTTTATTATTATATTTTATAATATTAATTATTTATTTTGGGTATGGCATTGGGTATTGGAAATGTTAAGAAGATGGATGAAAAATTATTAGATTAATTTTATTGTAATTTTCAAAAATACCTGGTGTACATTTTAATGAAAGACTAAAATTTTAGCTTTCCCTTAATTGATTACATTCTACAGTGTAATGTGAAATTCCTATTTCAGCTCAGCTAGCAATCAACATTCCTGCATATCCTTTCAATCTTATATAGATAAAGCCTTTTAGTCTTTATGAAGTAGAATCACAATTTCAGTATGATTATGCAACGAAGAGATGTAACAATGACATGTTTAATTTACAATCATACAAGTGATTGAAACAAATATTAGATCAGCTTAAGAAGTCAATCACAATTCACCATTCACAAAGATTGATTAAATCAAAAGCATAATTTCATTCATATTTCAAAAGATGACGACAATCAACCAAAGCAAAAGATGGCTTAAGAAAGCCACAAATTACAAAAAATACAAAGTACTAAGAAATTTAATAATTTTGATTTTATTTCTTTTATTACTTCATTCTTTTCTTATTTTTCTTTTTCTTCATGTTACAGATCAACATGTCATCATCACTCTCTTCTGCTTTACTCTTCTCTCCTTCTTCACTTTCTTCAGCATCATTTTCTTTTTCACTCTCTTCATTCTCTCCGGTTTCTTCAACATTGCTAGATTCATTCATTTGCAGCTTTTCCTTAACATCATTTATATCTTGATGAATGTTTTGACAGATAATGGTTAAAGAATGCATCTGCCTCACGACATGTTTTTCAAATTCTAACCGAAGCCCGTAGGGTGCTGATGATGAACGAGCAACTTCTTCTTCTTCCCCAACATACTTATCTTTGAACAACTAGCCATTCAGACCATGTTGGAGTCCTATATGATGTAACATAGACTTATCAATCATATTGTGATGGAATCCTTCCTGACGTACCTTCTTCAGTGTTGTCTTTTAGTATTTTTACATTTTATTGTATACGTATATTAGCTTGCAAGAAGCATGGGTTACTATAAATACCCAACTCCTCTCTTTGTAATGAACTTTTGAGATTAATGAGAATTGAGTTTTCTGAAACCAGAAACAATTCTCCCTTGAGAGTCAAGGCTAGAGAGTCCAAGGACTTCCTCTAGCCACCTTCCGTGCACACACCTCCATTTTCATTTTCTATTCCACGGTGCTTCTCTCTCATCATCCACGCATCATCACCTCTCCTCCAATCTGCTTCAGGCACGCGTCAAAGCTCCTTCAGCCATGCGTTCTCTGTCACATCATCTTCAACACATCACTTTCCACTTTTCCACTCGCGCATCCTCATTACTCACATTTCCACTTCGAAGAAACCTCATCTGCTAGGGTTTCTCCCTCTAAAACGCATCATCATCACAGTAAGCCTCTACTCCATTTCTCTCTTCACAGATTCACCTCTTCATCATCTATAAGCATCATTCTCTTCACAGATTCCACATCCTTTTCACCATTTCTTCATTTTCACTGTTTGATCTAGCTTTTGGATCGATTAAAAACCTCTCCTCACCTTATTTATCATTTTCCACCGATTAAACACCTTTCTCACCATTTAAAATCCATTTTCCACCGTTTAAACCTAGTTCTAGGGTTTCGTTGCGTTCACTCTCAGTTTCCTTAGATTTCATTCGATTCATTCTTCGATTTCGAGTTCCTCAACATTCCGCTGCATCCTTCTTCGTCGGAGAAGCTTCGAGGAGGTCAGGTTCATGTTCGCGCAACTTCAATCGGCCTCTCCTTGGAGTCGTTCTTCCATCAGTTGGTATTCAGAGCAAGGTCGAGCACACTTCAAAGACAAGTTTCTCACATCTCTGTTGTTCCTTCAATTTATGAGTTGTTCGGTTTAATTTTGAGTTAAGTTTGATTCACGTCTCTGTCTTAATTATGTTTTGTTCATTTGATTCTGAGTCGTGTTTATTTCTCTTTTTTTGTTCATTTCCGCGTTGTTTCGATTAGTATCGTGTTTTGTGTTTTCATTGTTTTCTTAGTTTTGTCTTTTTGATCTGATTCAATTTGTGTTCATGTAATGTGCAAGTTCTTGATTTTTTCTTCTCTGTTTGAGATTCAAATCTTAGTGTTTAGGATTCTATAATTGTGTGTGCTTTTTCTATGCTTTGAGTCAATGTTTCATCATTTTAAATCGGTGCATTCTATTTTGAGTCAACTTCATTTTGAAATCCAAATTCAGTTTGTTTGGTCATGTGCTCAATAATTCAGTTTGTTGTCTTATGTACGAGGGAAGTGAGATAAACTTAACGTGGATGCGGAAGATAATGGACGTAATGTTCACATTGAAGTTCAAAGAAGACGTCAATTTTTGAGTAATATTTGAATAAATATTTATATTTAAAGGAATATTTGACGTCCAGTATAAGGGGATGAACGTAAGGTTAACGTCGAAATTGTTTATATGGGACATTATTATCGATGTTTGAACGTCAAATGATGTGTACTTCGACATTACCTTCAGTTTTTTTTTGGATTTGATTCGGTTTAGCTCATTCAACCAAACCTGAAATACAAAAACCAGTTTTCCAATTCATATATATTCACATAATTAATTAATTTAAACCATGCTATCATAAATTCATCAATTCCAATTAAATTATAAAACTAAAAGACGTTAATGTTATCATCAAACTTTAAAGAACCCAGTTTTCCATTCATCTATTCACAGTATTCATCTATTCACAATAATCAATTAACAGTTTAAAAGCGGCACAAGTAAGCAAATGCTACTATCATGAAAGAAAAAACCTAAAGCTATAGCTATTTAAATTGTTTATTCAAATATCGTGCCCAATCCTCTCTTATTGTCGTTATTATTGAAGTGGACAATGGAGAGGTAGTGTTGAACCGCTGCATAATCAAGGAAACTTTACTATTATATTCATTTTAATGTCAAAAGTTTATTGATATTTGTAAGATTTTCAAATGTAAATTTTTTACCTCATTCCATTCCCCTCTAATTTATGCCCGAATGATTGCCTTCATCCATGACAAGATGTAGTAGCCACATGCCCAGGAATCATTCTGCTTATTACACTAAACATGTGAAAGAACTTAGTCAAATATAATGGTTTAAATTTGACTACGAAAATTAAAGGTTAAAGATCAACGAATTCCAACCTTAGGATATATAATTTCAAGTTGTTGTCCTCTGGTCCTAGTCACAACTCTAAACAAATATGAAACATTAGAAACATAAGTTAATATATTAATATCATAATGAATTGATAATAATGAATGTAATACTTACGTTTGTATCAAGGA
This sequence comes from Vigna umbellata, assembly GCF_029865625.1. Lineage (NCBI taxonomy): Eukaryota > Viridiplantae > Streptophyta > Magnoliopsida > Fabales > Fabaceae > Vigna > Vigna umbellata. The sequence continues at coordinate 31,708,884 of NC_142170.1, read as the reverse complement.
CTTCAACTCCGCTTTAATCTTCCTATGAAGAGAACAAAACCATACAACTTGTGCTTTTTATGGAATGATCACCATGAGTTGCCAATGGCCCTTGTCATGTACCAACAACTAGTAAGTTAGTTTATTGAGTAAAATTTGATAAAAGTTGACAATATTGGGAAACACATACGCATCAATGTATGGTGCGATATATATCTCTCTGTTAGACTCAGTCATCCATGTTTGAATATATGATTTTCTGAAATCTAATGTGTTTCCATATGGTTGAATGGTCTGAGGTTCAAGAAAGCCATAAACTGACACCCAACCTGATTCACCTACGATGGTGTCCATGTACCTGTAAGAATAAAGGTAAGTATATTTATTAAAAAGTAATAATACTAATATACAAATTGGAAAATAACAAATAAAAAACTTACATGCACCATAGTTGTATGCATGAAATGTTGAGCATTTTTTCTCCACCAATGATCTCATAAGAATCATCGAAATTAATATACAATGGAACATAGCACTCGAGACCAAATGTTCTTAACTCCCACAACATCTCTACCGGTCCTTTTCTCAACTTATTTAATCTGGAGGTCAATATGGATATAGCATCATGGTCTTCTGTTTCCTCACGAGCCTCGCTCACAAGTTGAGCAATTGGTTGTTTCTTAGGACGGTAGACCTGTAACTCACATTTACAAAAGTTAGGAATCGTTTAATGATAACTTGAAGATTTAAGATAATAAAAAGAAGAATATAATACCGCTGGTGGGCCAAAATATGGCATGATCATAGCCTTAGGCCAAGCTATAAATGTGCCTAAGGCCTCCCCCACGAATTGGATTTCAGATGTAGGCAATGGCACTCGAGCCTGGGGGTCTCTTGGATCATCAATCATTACCCGCGTGTGAGTAGGCAATAAAAGAGCACCATGAATGGTCTGGCCTCCTGCAATCTGTCGTCCCACGACCACTACGCGCGGAGGATCTTCATCAACCAAAAACTCATACTGAATATTGTAATCAGTACGATCTGCAATAGAGCATGAGCCTTTGGTGATCACATGAGGTGCAATAGGATAATCTGTAGGGGCGTCCTCATGCTGTGACTGTTGTGTTGCTCTTGTTGTTGCTGTTGCTATTGTTGTTGTTGTTGATGTTGTTGTTGCTGTTGCTGTTGTTGGGTGATCATCACAGGCTTTTCTTCAAGCATTTTGAAGCGTTCACCCATGCTTTCCTCTAATTCGATTTGCACCTGTTGCCTGATGCTACTAACCATTTCCTAAGTCACGACTTCTGTACTTCTTGGCTTAGGGCCAAAGTAGTCCCTAAATCCAATAGCTCCTCTAACACCACGCACACGACCTGGACGGTCTAGCCGACTTGTGGCTGCTACTAGGAGGTCCTTCCTACACCACAAATGTGCCTTGACCCTGGTGGTCAACCAAGTCATCCTGCATATCATAATGAAGCTAGACACATTAAAAAGTTTGTTACATAATTTTTTATGAACTATGGTAATCAGTTAAAAGTTTCCACTTACAATTCTCCAAGATATCTCCTAGCAGACTCGGATGTAAACTGGCCATTGGACTTTGTCCGTGCAGCCTTCCACAATTCATGTCTGGCTAGTGGAGGTGCTAGATCAGGTGACTCAAGACCTAACTCCTCACCGCGATGTTTTCTCATCTTTTTCTCTAATAACGCATAACCACCACGTGACAGTACGTGTGGTGTCTCATTAAGCTTCTGCCTCTGCTAGGCGGCTATCCTTTTCCACTATGAAAAAATGAAAATCATTAAGCATAAATCACAAAATAACATCTTCTATGACTAGAGCAAAATATTAAAAAACATATCTGCCACTCAAGAGTAAGTCTAGATTCTTTAAAATGCACCCACTCCTCATCGGTTATTTTATATTTTGTACAAGGAGTGTTGTTCTGTTTAGAGCCAAATACGTATTGACGTGTCATTCTTGTCTTGAAGTCCCTCTACCAGACTACATTGTGGGATAAAATCTTCTTCCTTATCCTCTCATCATTAGGGATATTCCAATTTTCCTGTTAAAAACAAAATTAATGTTAAAGCATGATCAACAAAAACAAGTCAATGATGGAAGTAAAACATCTTAAACATACAAAAATATTCTGCCATAATAGATTTTTGTCAACCTGTGGGACATCATCCCAACAGGTAGCGACAATAGGGACATCTGCTTTTGCCATCACGCCCAAGTAACTTTTGAACAATGTTGCATGTGCCCCAATAGGCACAAATGTTTGGGGATCAAACTCCACCTTCACTGGCTTCTCATTAACCCAACGGGACATGACATTAGGCATCCGAGTCACAGAGTGTTAATACATTATATTTAGAACAGAAAAAATAAATAAATTGTACAAGTAATTAAAACAATGTTAAGACACCTATTTATCCCATATGCCTTCATTGTGATGACATCGAGTTGCATGTATTTCATCGGGTACATCATCGACCTTATTTTCAATGGTTATGGATGAGAAGGAGCTTGTCTCAAGTATATCTAGAGTCTTCATCATCGGTTGTGTGCATGGCTCTACCTTCCAATACCACTGACCATTTATGATTCACTCGGCCAGTGACATAGAATATTTGTCTTGCTTGACTAGCCATAATAAATGGTTCATTAGTGTAACTCACACTAGTGTAGAATTGGCTTTTAACGTCCCCCACAGACGTCCGTCCACAAAAGCCCTAACGTAAATAATTGACCGGTGGCTTATTCGTAAATAAGTGAAACTCTAGACGTCCATTGTGAGGGCGGGGGGGGGGGGGGGGGGACGTCTACGAGGCTGAAACAAATGAAGCAAACACTCTCTCTTCCACCCCTTTGAAGGAGGATCTTGGATGCTCAGGCTACCTCTTCACCTTTCTAGGGTTTTATCCTTCATTCTTTCATTTTTGTTCATATAGGTTCACCATGAATATGGTTAGTCCTAAAGCTTATATACTAATCTAAAATTACAGAAAATCTAGGCCCAAGCCCATCAGTGTGCCGCTCAGCGGTAAGTGCGTGAGTTGGTCTCTTCCCCTCAGCGGCCATTTTGCCCCTCAGCGGATCTCCCGTGACTTCCTGAGTGCCGCTCAGCGGTAAACTGCCGCTCAGCGGTACTTGCGGCTTCTCCTTTTGCACTTTTTGGTGTCTTTTCTGATTTCATCTCTCTCCTTCTTCACTTCTTTCACCAAATTCACCTTAAAACCTGCACAAAAACACTGAAATCAAGCACAAACCTGTCCAGCTCTCTTATTTCTGAAAATATGGATAAAAGCATGATTTCAAGCTAGTTTCTAAGTGTAAAGGTTGCTTTTTGTGTCAATTTTAAGCACGAAAATAACAGTTTTTCAACTGTTATCACAACCCCAAACTTAGAACTTTGCTTGTGCTCAAGCAAACAAGATGTAACTCAATCTTCTACCAATTCATATAATGGTTCACTCATTCACAAATCTTCTTTTCAAGATAAGTAAAGACTTCAATCAAACTTATGACCAAGATTTCAATCAAGACGTGCACATGCTTTGGTGTTCACAAAGTCACTTAATATGCAACAAATGCTATTTTTCATGAATGATCAATCAATTAAGCATGGATGTTCATGTGCTCATGGAATATTTCCTCACTAGGTAAAGTGTTTCACTCAAACACAAGTGTATAAGAAGTAATCACTCATTCACTCCACTATCACAATGTCGCATGAATCAACTTTGCCTTTCATTTAACCACAATCAAAAACATTCACAAGCATGCATCATCACAAGGACTTTTCAATGGCTTATAACGTGGCTGGGCTAACAAGAAAATTGGTTTTTCTGGATCACAAAACCCTTGAGTTAAGAGAATCATATCAACACAATCATTCTTATTTTTCCCAACTTTCGTTTGCATTGAGCTTTACCTTTTCTTTTCTTTTCTTTCTCTTTTTCTTTTCTTTTCACATTCTTATTTCTTAGCTCAATGCTTTTCCTTTTTCTTTTTCATGCTTTCCCAACAACCCCAAACTTGAACATTTATCAATACCACACAAGATTTTCTACTTAACTCAAGGTAAAGCTTTTCAACAAGGGTTTTCAAATTATGTTCAAGGCTAAGGGTTCAAAGGATAGAACACAAAGTGTTCTCTTTTAGTGGGCTAACTTCATGAATTTGGCCAGTAAAAAGGGTTACCAACAAACAGCCTTGATCATATGATTCAAACAAGCAATTGATTCAATCATAGAAAACCTGGGCAAAATCATTCATGCTTTCAAAGTAATAGCATTCAATCAATAAAACTCTGGAGCTCAAAACCTCACATATAAGTTCATTCACATTTGACATACACATCCTGCTTAATCTCACAATCACAATCACAATATCATGCATTTGTTCACAAAGTTTGTGAATCACCTGTATAACTGATAACAGTTGAAAAACTGTTATTTTCGTGCTTAAAATTGACACTAAAAGCAACCTTTATACTTAGAAACTAGCTTGAAATCATGCTTTTATTTATATTTTCAGAAATAAGAGAGCTGGACAGGTTTATGCTTGATTTCAGTGTTTTTGTGCAGGTTTTTAGGTGAATTTAGTGAAAGAAGTGAAGAAGGAGAGAGATGGAATCAGAAAAGACATTAAAAAGTGCAAAAGGAGAAGCCGAAGTTACCGCTCAGCGGCAGTTTTACACTGAGCGACACTCAGGAAGTCACGGGAGGTCCGCTGAGGGGTAAAATGGCCGCTAAGGGGAAGAAACTACTCACGCACTCACCGCTGAGCGGTACTTTACCGTTGAGCGACACACTTATGGGCTTGGGCCTAGATTTTCTGTAATTTTAGAATAGTATATAAGCTTTAGGACGTCCTAGGGTTTGTATCTTTGGCAGAAACGAAGCAAACACTCTCTTTTCCACCCCTTTGAAGGAGGATCTTTGATGGTCAGGCTACCTCTTCACCTTTCTAGGGTTTTATCCTTCATTCTTTCATTATTGTTCATCTAGGTTCACCATGAATATGGTGAACTAAACCTTGTATGTTTGTTGGGGAATCAATGTAATCTTTTGAAGCTCTCATATATGGAATTTATGCTTGCATCTTAATCTAAGACTTATGCTTTCTTTCATCATTAGTTAGGGTTTTTCCTCTTTGCTTAATGCTTGCTTTGTTTAACTCATTCAATGCATGATTATTGATTTTTGTCGATACGGGAACGTACGGGGAAGTCTAGATCCGGGGAATTACTCCCAATAGTATATTAGGGATAGGCCTGTGCTAGAAGAACTAATTATTAGGAATGCTAGGAATCGTATGAACTCGTAATTAGGGATAGGCCTTCTTGACAAGGTAATTTAGAGAGTGGCATTAACAATGATGATTTGATTGTTGAATTCCTAAAATATATGAGAGTGGATAAGATGAAATTGACCCCCAACAACATATTCATATATATATTTCATTGAAAGTGCTTGTCTTTTGCTTTTGCCATTGATCAAAACCTCATGCATACATGTTTATTTTCGTCTTTTGCATAATACAATCCAATTATTTCGTCCTTAAGTCTTAGCTAATCAACAAACCACACAACTAAACTAGGCCGTGAGTCCTTTGGGAGAACGATACTTGGTCTTACCAAGTTTATTACTTGAACGATTCGGTCATACTTGCCGATTGTAAAACAAGTTTGTGACATCATATTTTGGTGATCATAAATTTGTCCATCAAGTTTTTGGCGCCGTTGCCGGGGACTCTGGTTTAACTGGTTAATTTGTGTGATTATTGATTATCTTTGACTTTAATTTTGAATTTCTGTTTTTATTTTCTGTTTTTAGTTTTTCGGTTTTTATTTTATATTATTTTATTCTTTGAATCTTATATCTTCTCTTATATCTTTTTGTGCTAACAAATATTTTTTAGGGTTTTGTGCCTAATGTTTGCAGGATGCAATTCGAACAAGAATTTAATAGGCACTCAATTCTACTAAGGTAATTTCAACCACTGGTGGGATCTCACTCAAGCATGGATAATGATCAATTTTGGCAAGCTGTCAAACAATTTAAGAATCTACTACCACCACAAAGGCAGAAAAAAACCTCTCTATCGGGAAGAAGGATAACGTTGGAGGAGGCAGTTCAACAGTACATACAGATACCTGATTGTCATCACAAAACCACTCAAGCTGCCGAAGAATTTGATAGGCCGCCACCACAACAATGGCAGCAACAACACTCTCCATCAGTAAATTTGGATGACACCCTTCAACGATTTTTGAAAAATTCTGACTCTACTCAGAAAAGCATTGAAGAATCATGTAAAAGGATGAAGATGCACCTTCGTTTCATTAGTCAAAAATTGAATGCTAAGGTTAATACTGAAGTTAACCTTAAGGAGGAAGGTCAAGCCATTGTCACTGAAAGTGACAAGACTTTTGCTGAAGAAAAAATAGAGAGAGATGAGGAAAAGGTAGAGAAAAGAAAAAGAAGAGTTGAGTGAGAAAGATAAAGATGAAGAACAAGAAAAAGAAGTGGTTGAGAGAGAAGAGAGAAAGAAAATGCGTGTGAAAATAAAGAAGTTGAGGAGAAAAAAAGAAGAGAAGAAAAAAATAAAAGAAAAGAAAAAGAGAAAAATTGGGGAGAGGAAGCGTAAGAAAAAGAAGATGAGAGGAAAGAAGAAGAAATCATATGAAAAATCCCATCCTCATCTAAAGAAGAATCATAGGAAGGAAAAGAAATCTAAGTGCTTTATGGAAATCTTCAAGAAATTGGAGATTAAAGTTCCTATGATTGAGAATTGCAACAGGTTCCTGGGGTGATCAAATTTCTGAAGAAGTTCAGTAGGAAGAAGAAAAAAAAGAAGGAACTTGAGCTTTACTGGGTCAAGCTAATGACGTTAAAAGAGCGCTTGCTGGGAGGCAACCCAGTGGATTTAAGAACTTTTTAATTTTTCTTTAGTTTGTAAATTTTTAATCTGTTGAACATTATTTTGTCATTATTTTTGGAGATAGCATCTACTGAAGGATGCTAAGTTGTAACACCTACTGATGGGTGTTGGTGAGAAAATTTAGCACCTACTGATGGGTATTGGTGGATTTTGGGTCAGGCTCGTGACGTTAAACAAGCGCTACCTGGGAGGCAACCCAGTTGATTGATTGTTTTTGTTTGTTTTATTTTAGTTAGGGTTTGCATAAGTATTTTAAACATTGAATTGCAGGGAACCAGTGAGGGGCATGTCTAGGAGGCACGTAGGTTAAGAAAAGAAGGAGAAGGGCACTTCACGAAAGTGCCGCTGAGCGGTACTCTCGCAGATGGGCTTTAGTTCCCCTTAGCGGGACCCGAGCCCATTAGTGTATTTTTATACCCTAAGCTGCGCATTTGCTAATTCTTTCAGACTCTTCTTTGCACAAGCACTCCCACATACCTTTTCCAAGGTTTTCCACATCTTTTCACTCTTCCCTCTTAAGAAAATTTCTCTTCCACTCACTTTTTCACTAGTGTGCCATCAAAGTTTGGGGTTGGAAGAGAGTATCTTAGCTTGGAAGCATTCTCATTGCATCTAGTATCTCCACCCAAGTAAGTAAAATGCATTTTGTTCATTCTAGGGTTCTTGAATTTGAATGTGATTGTCAAAGCATGAAGATTTAGGGGTTTTGATTTCTATGCGTGATTTGATGATATAATTGATGTTTGAACCGATTAAACTACATGATTCTGAACTGGAAAACTGAAAATTGCATTTCGGTGGAGTTAGGACAGCTTAAAGAGAGGATTTTCAAAATTCTGCAGAGTTACCGCTCAGGGGTAAACTACCGCTGAGCGGTACTCTACAGACTTGAGTTTTCTTGAATTTTTGCCTTTTGGACTGTGGCACTGGTGGCGCTGAGGGGAAATTCTGGCCCTCAGCGGTGGTTTAGCTTCGAAAGGAGTTGTGTTCTGTGTTTACTAATGATTAACATCATGTTCTGTGGTTTTGTATTTATGTTTGAATGCAGGAATGACATCCTCTTCAGGAAAGAGATTGAAAACCATGGCAACCAAGAGAAAGGAAAAGGAACCAGAGCAACCCCACTCTAGTAGGTTCCTCTCTAGGAAACGTGAGAAGCACTTTATGGTGGTTCAGGACAGGAGACTTCTGATGGAGAGAAAGGTTGGAATGATACCTAACTTTGCTCCTCAATTTGGAGAGCAAGTGTTAGGAATGACTGGGGAAAACTAGCCACATATCCTGCACCTGCCAACATAGCTGTGGTAAAGGAATTCTACACCAATGCAAAGAAGATTGGTGATTATCCAGCTGAGAATTATTTGGGCTATGTCAGAGGCCATGCTATCAGGTATGATCCTGATTCTATCAATAACTTCCTGGACACTGTGTGGGCTGGTGAGTAGTGCCAATTTGCTCTTTGCATGGAGGAAGGTGCTGACTATGAGGATGTGGAGAGAGTACTGTGTATACCTAGAGGACACTTCCAAAGGAATAGATCTTGCTCAGTGGTTAACATTAGGAGGACAGATTTGACTCCTCTTGCAAAGTAATGGATGGCATTTTCTCATGCCAACATTCAGCCATGTTCACATGTGTCAGATATTAATCTCAGCAGGGCACTATTCATCTACTGTGCTATCAGAAACTTAAATGTTAATATTGGGCAAGTGATAGCTGATGAGATGAGTGTGTGCGCCAACACCTCAAACAACAAAGCACCACTAGGACATCCCTCATTGATCACTACCTTTGCAAGATAGCTGGGGTGGACACTTCTGCTCCACCATTTGAGACGCCAAGAAAAGCTATTGATGAGGCCTATTACAGACAGTACTGTGGAGGTGAGGAGGCAGCTCAGCCAGTTCCACCACGTCGTGCTCGTAGAGAGAGAGGACCAGCACAGAGCCAGACATCTGTTGAGACACATGAAGCAGAACCATTCCAGATGAGGGACATGTATATGTCTCTTATAGGTGCTCAGTTGCAGTCCATTCACAGAGGGCAGGTGGCTACTTCTGAGATGATTGTGGGGATGTATGATACACCTCCAGCCCACAGGTGGACTATGGATAAATTCCATAATGTGGTAGCTTGGCCAGAGGAGCCAGTGCATGGAGGAGGAGCTGGAGCAGCTGAAGCTTCAGCTAGAGAGATGGAAGAAGATGAAGCTGATGATGATGATGCATTTGAAGATGATGAGGATGAGGAGGAAGAGGAAGATAGAGAGGACAGCTCAGACTGATGAGGAGCTGAGATAGCATTTACTGATGAATGCTATCATATGCTTATGCTTTTGTTGGTTTAAGTTTTCTGAACTTATTTGTTTTATGTTTTTAGATTAGGGTTTGATGTACTCTATTGGAAACATGGTCCGTGTGATGGTTTGCTATTAACTGTGATTGTTTGATAAGTAATGCTTGATGATGCTTATTGATTGATTGATGTTGAGATGATGTGCACATTAAAATGCTTATACAGGTGATTCACAAGCTTTGTGAACAAATGCAGGATATCATGATTGTGATTGTGAAATTAAGCAGGATGTGTATGTCAAATGTGAATGAGCTTATATGTGAGGTTTTGAGCTCCAGAGTTTTTATTGATTGAATGATATTACTTTGAAAGCATGAATGACTTTGCCCAGGTTTTCTATGATTGAATCAATTGCTTGTTTTGCATCATATGATCAAGGTCGTTTGTTCGAACCCTTTTTATTGGCCAAATTCATAAAGTTAGCCCACTAAGAGAACACTTTGTGTTCTATCCTTTGAACCCTTAGCCTTGAACATACACTGAAAACCCTTGATTGAAAATCTTTACCTTGAGTTAAGCAGAAGATATTGTGTGGTATTGATAAATGTTCAAGTTTGGGGTTGTTGGGAAAACATGAAAAAGAAAAAGCATTGAGCTAAGAGTTAAAAAGTAAGAATATGCAAAGAAAAAGAAAAAGAGAAAGAAAAGAAAAGAAAAGAAGAAGCAAAGCTCAATGCAAAAGAAAGTTGGGAATGAATAAGAATAGTTGTGTTGTTATGATTTTCTTAACTCAAGGATTTTGTGATCCAGAAAAACCAATTTTCTTGTTAGCCCAGCCACATTATAAGCCATTGAAAAGTCCTTGTGATGATGCATGCTTGTGAATGTTTTTGATTGTGGTAAAATGAAAGGCAAAGTTGATTCATGTGACATTGTGATAGTGGAGTGAATGAGTGATTACCTCTTATACACTTGTGTGTGAGTGAAACACTTTACCTGGTGAGGAAATATTCCATGAGCACATGAACATCCACGCTTAATTGATTGATCATTCATGAAAAATAGCATTTGTTGGATATTAACTGACTTTGTGAAACACTAAAGCATGTGCACATCTTGATTGAACTCTTGATAATAAGTTTGATTGAAGTTTTTACTTATCTTCAAAAAGAGGATTTTTGAATGAGTGAACCATCATATGAATTGGTTGAAGATTGAGTTACATCTTGTTTGCTTGAGGACAAGCAAAGTTCTAAGTTTGGGGTTGTGATAACAGTTGAAAAACTGTTATTTTCATGCTTAAAATTGACACTAAAAGCAACCTTTATACTTAGAAACTAGCTTGAAATCATGCTTTTATTTATATTTTCAGAAATAAGAGAGCTGGACAGGTTTATGCTTGATTTCAGTGTTTTTGTGCAGGTTTTTAGGTGAATTTAGTGAAAGAAGTGAAGAAGGAGAGAGATGGAACCAGAAAAGACATTAAAAAGTGCAAAAGGAGAAGCCGAAGTTACCGCTCAGCGGCAGTTTACCGCTGAGCGGCACTCAGGAAGTCACGGGAGGTCCGCTGAGGGGCAAAATGGCCGCTGAGGGGAAGAAACTACTCACGCACTCACCGCTGAGCGGTACTTTACCGTTGAGCGACACACTTATGGGCTTGGGCCTAGATTTTCTGTAATTTTAGAATAGAATATAAGCTTTAGGACGTCCTAGGGTTTGTATCTTTGGCAGAAACGAAGCAAACACTCTCTTTTCCACCCCGTTGAAGGAGGATCTTTGATGGTCAGGCTACCTCTTCACCTTTCTAGGGTTTTATCCTTCATTCTTTCATTATTGTTCATCTAGGTTCACCATGAATATGGTGAACTAAACCTTGTATGTTTGTTGGGGAATCAATGTAATCTTTTGAAGCTCTCATATATGGAATTTATGCTTGCATCTTAATCTAAGACTTATGCTTTCTTTCATCATTAGTTAGGGTTTTTCCTCTTTGCTTAATGCTTGCTTTGTTTAACTCATTCAATGCATGATTATTGATTTTTGTCGATACGGGAACGTACGGGACAGTCTAGATCCGGGGAATTACTCCCAATAGTATATTAGGGATAGGCCTGTGCTAGAAGAACTAATTATTAGGAATGCTAGGAATCGTATGAACTCGTAATTAGGGATAGGCCTTCTTGACAAGGTAATTTAGAGAGTGGCATTAACAATGATGATTTGATTGTTGAATTCCTAAAATATATGAGAGTGGATAAGATGAAATTGACCCCCAACAACATATTCATATATATATTTCATTGAAAGTGCTTGTCTTTTGCTTTTGCCATTGATCAAAACCTCATGCATACATGTTTATTTTCGTCTTTTGCATAATACAATCCAATTATTTCGTCCTTAAGTCTTAGCTAATCAACAAACCACACAACTAAACTAGGCCGTGAGTCCTTTGGGAGAACGATACTTGGTCTTACCAAGTTTATTACTTGAACGATTCGGTCATACTTGCCGATTGTAAAACAAGTTTGTGACATCATATTTTGGTGATCATAAATTTGTCCATCAATAAGCATTTTATGTGCACATCTCAACATCAATCAATCTTAAATCATCATCAAGCATTACTTATCACACAATCACAATCATAAGCAAACCATCATAACAAACCAAGTTTCCAATTGAGTTCAGAACACTAAACTAAACAAAAGCATAAGTCCTGCTCTAGTGCTGATAGCATTCATCAGTAAATGCTATCTCAGCTCCTCATAAATCTGAGCTGTCATCTGTATTTTCCTCTTTTTCCTCATCTTCCACATCATCAAATGCATCATCATCATCATCAGCCTCATCTTCATTCATCTCCCTAACTGAAGCTTCAGCTGCTTCAGCTCTGCCTCCTTGTACCAGCTCTTCTAGCCAAGCTACCACATTATGGAACTCCTCCATAGTCCATCTATGAGCTGGAGGTGTATCATACATTCCAACAATCATTTCAGCAGTAGCCACCTGCCCTCTGTGGATAGACTGTAACTGAGCACCTATAAGAGACATGTACATGCCCCTCATTTGGAACGGTTCTGCATCATGTGTCTCAGCAGATGTCTGACTCTGTGCTTGCCCTCTCTCTCTGCGAGTACGACATGGTGGAACTGGTTGAGCTGCTTCCTCACCTCCACAGTATTGTCTATAATAGGCCTCATCAATTGCTTTCCTTGGCCTTTCAAATGGTGGAGCATAAGTGTCCACCCCAGCTATCTTGCAGAGGTGAGTGATTAAGGAAGGATGTCCTAAGGGTGCTTTATTATTTGTGGTATTAGCACACACCCTGATCTCATCAACTATCACCTGCCCAATATTAACATTCAAATTTCTGATAGCACAGTAGATGAAGAGTGCCCTGCTAAGAGTAATATCTGACACATGAGAATATGGCTGAATATTGGCATGGGAAAACGCCATCCAATACTTTGCAAGAGGAGTCAGGTCAGTCCTCCTAATATTCACCACAGAGCCAGTTCTATTCCTTTGAAAGTGTCCTCCAGGTATACATAGCACTCTCTCCACATCCTCAAAATCAGCACCTTCCTCCATACAGAGAGCAAACTGGCACTGCTCACCATCCCACACAGTATCCAGGAAGTTATTGATGGAATCAGGATCATACCTGATAGCATGGCCTCTGACATAGCCTAGATAGTTCTCAGCTGGATAATCACCAATCTTCTTTGCATTGGTGTAGAATTCTTTTACCACAGCTATATTTGCAGGTGCAGGGTATGTGGCTAGCTTTCCCCAATCATTCCCTAACAATTGCTCTCCAAATTGAGGAGCAAAGTTAGGTATCATTCCAACCTTTCTCTCCATAAGGAGTCTCCTATCTTGGACCACCTTGAAGTGCTTCTCATGTTTTTGCGATAGGAACCTACTAGAATGGGGTTATTCTGGTTCCTTTTCTTTTCTCTTGGTTGCCATGGTCTTCAATCTTTTGCCTGAAGAGGATGTCATTCCTACAATCAAACACAGATACAAAACCACAGAACATGTTGTTAATCATTAGTAAAACACAGAACACTCCTTATTTCGAAGCTAAACCACCGCTGAGGGTCAGAATTACCCCTCAGCACCACCAGTGCAGCAATCCAGAACACAATGGATCAAAAATCACAAGTCTGGCAGAGTGCCGCTCAGCGGCAATTTACCCTTGAGCGGTGACTCTGCAGATTTTTGAAAAATCCTTTTTAAACAGTCCTAACTCCACCTACATGCAATTTTTAGTTTTCCAGATCAAAATCATGCAGTTCAATCGGTTCAAACATCAATTTAATCATCAAATCATGCATAGAAATCAAAACCCCTAAATATTCATGCTTTAACAATCACATTCAAACTCAAGAACCCTAGAATGAACAAAATGCTTTACTTACTTGGGTGGAGATGCTAGATGCAATGAGAATGCTTCCAAGCTAAGATGCTTTCTTCCAACCCCAAACTTAGATGGAACACTAGTGAGAAAGTGAGTGGAAGACAGATTTTCTCAAGAGGGAAGAGGGAAAAGATATGGAGAACCTTGGAAAAGGTATGTAGGAGTGTGTCTGCAGAGAAGAGCCTAAAAATAGAAGCTTATGCGCAGCTTAGGGTATAAAAAATACCCTAATGGTCTCGGGTTCCGCTAAGGGGCACCTAAGCCCATTCTGCGATAGTACCGCTCAGCAGTAGTTTGCCGCTCAGCGGCACTTTCGTGAAGTGCCTTTCTTCTTCCTTGCTTAACCTAAATGCCTCCTAAACATGCCCCTCACTGGTTCCCTGCAATTCAATTTTCAGATTACTCATGCAAAACACTAGTATGCTACTACAATAAAACAAACAGAAACAATCAATCAACTGGGTTGCCTCCCAGGTAGAGCTTGTTTAACGTCACGAGCCTGACCCAAAATCCTCCAACACCCATCAGTAGGTGCAAAACTTTCTTACCAACACCCATCAGTAGGTGCAAAACTTTCTTACCAACACCCATCAGTAGGTGCAAAACTATCTTACCAACACCCATCAGTAGGTGTTACAAACTTAGTATCCTTCAGTAGATACTTAACCACCTAGCATCCTTCAGTAGATGCTATATGCAAAAAAAAAAAAATATTTACAAAAATAATGTCGAACAGATTAAAAATTACAAAACCAAAATAGAATCAAAAGTTCTTAAATCACTGGGTTGCCTCCCAGCAAGCGCTCTTTTAACGTCATTAGCTTGACCCAATAAAGTTCAAGTTCCTTCTTCATAGTTGATGTCCTTGTCCCACCAACTCCTCAACTGTTTCCTGTGTACTGTTTTGATTCTTCTAGAATATGGAGACTTTATCTCTATCATCTCCTTCTCTTTGTAGCCTTTCACAACCCACAACTTGTTTTTGATTCTCACAGGTGTACCAAGTTGGGGTCTTCCTTTCATCCAGTCATCAGGAAATTTTCTTCCTCTTCCAATCTTTTCTCCTTTCTGTACCTGAAACAACAAACAATGTTTACCTTTAACCTTGGGCTTTTCATCTTGATGGCTAGTCATGTGTACATCTTGAAATGCAGCTTTATGACTAGCTTCTTCCTCCTGTATCTGCCTCTCATCTTTAAAGACATCTACAACAACTCTCTCCTCTCGGTCTTGGAGCACCACTATACCTTCGTTCACATCAATGATGGCTTTGGCCGTTTTCATAAACGGTCTTCCAAGAATAATAGGTATCTTTTCAGTCTCCATCTCCATCACCACAAAGTCTACCAAGAACTGGAGTTTGCCTACACAAACTATAATATCCTCTGCAATTCCACATGTTTCCTTTGAAGATCCGTCTACCATTACTAGGTTAACCTTTACAGGTTTCACATTAACATCACCAATCTGCTCTAGTAAAGAATAAGGTATCAAGTTAACACTTGAACCTAAATCAAGTAGAGCTTTTTTAACCCTTTTCTTCCCTATGGTACAAGGAATAGAAAAGCCTCCTGGATCTTTCGCTTTTGGAGGGAATGGCTCCTTTTTAATAGCTTTACACTTCTTTGCCTCATCATCTCTACGTCTTTTCTTTGTAGAGACATCTTCATCAGATTTAGTATAAACTGTAATTTGTTGTAGTATCTCCTCCCAAGGTGCATCATTGTCCACCATCTTGAATAATAAATCAAGTTGTTTCTCCTGATTTATTGGAAAAGGAAAAATATCTTTACTCTCTATCTCTCTTTTCTCCCTTTTCTCTTCTATCTCTCCTTTTTCTAACTCAACTATCTCATCTTTAGTACTCTCTAACACTTTGCATTCTTCTCTGGGGTTAACCTCAGTATTAGCCCCAAAGTTTTTATCTGGCCTCTCATCCACCTGCTTAGTGATCTGACTCATCTGAATCTCCAAATTCTTGATAGCAGCCTCAGTGCTTTTCTGGGTAGACTCAGTTTTCTATATGAACTGATTAAGAGTTTCTTCCATCCTTATGGACCTTTCCTTAAGTATAGAAATCTGCTGCCATAAGGTTGGTTGCTGTTGTTGCTTGTTAAATTGTCCAGCTTGCCCAGTTTGCCCTTGTCCAATGCTTAGGTGTGGTTTCCACCCTTGGTTGAAATTCCCTTGACGGTATTGATTGGCCATATAATTAACATCCTCTACGGCTTCTGCTGGGAAGGCGCATTGACCATTGATATGGTCACCCCCACATAATTCACACAACTGAGATTGTACCTGTGCAACAGTCTTTAACTCTTTAGGCAATTGTGCAAGTGTTTTTGTAAGAGTCTCCAGTTGTTGAGTTAGAATTTTATTCTGTGCTAGCAAGGAATCATTTGTTTGTAGTTGTAGAACTCCTTTTTGTTGGATAGGAGCTCCTCTTTCACTGTTTAGCTCGTTGTCACTAGTAGCCATATTTTCAATGATTTCTGTCGCTTCCTCTGGAGTTTTCCATTTGATGTTTCCTCCTGCTGAGGCGTCAAGCATCATCTTGGTTTGTGAACCAAGACCTCCAAGGAAGGTTAGGACTACTTCCACTTCATCGAATCCATGCGTGGGTGTCTTTCGTAATAAGCTTTTATATCTGTCCCATGCATGACCCAGTGATTCCTCCATGCCTTCCCTGAATGAAGAAATCTCTTGCTTTCCTTTATTCACCTTTCATTGTGGGAAATATTTATTTAGGAACTTTGTCACAACTGCTTCCCACTCTGTAAAGCTTCCCTTCGGAAAAGAATTCAACCAAAGCTTAGCATTGCCTCCTAATGAGAATGAAAACAAGATATGTTTGATTGCTTTGTCCGGCACCCCATTGATTTTCACTGTGTTGCAGATCTCGTTAAAAGTTTTTAGGTGCTCATATGGGCTTTCGTGAGACAATCCATTGAATTGATTACTTTTCACCAGTTGGATTAATGCTGGTTTGACCTCCATGTTAGCTGCATTGACTCTTGGTCTTGCTATGTTGTTAAAATGCTGAGGTCCAGCTATATTTGTGTAATCTGCAAGAGTTCTTCTGATATTATTATTCTCCATGTTCTTAGTGCTATGGTCAGAACCTTGTGGTGATGGTTGTAACAGAGTTTCCGGAGGAGGGAAAAGTTCTTTAGATGTATGGATTCTTCTCCTCCGTCTACTCTCGTCTAAACCTTCAAAGAGAGGTTCTGCAGTTTTCTTGCTCCTGGTTCGAATTGCCTCCTGCATACACAAGAAACAAAACCCTAGAAGAATTAGTTAGCACAAAAAGATATAAGAGAAGATATAAAATTCAGAGATAAGAATAAATAAAAATAGAAAATAAAATAAAATAAAATAAAAACCGAAAAATAAAAACAGAAAATAAAAACAGAAATTTAAAATTCAAGTCAAAGATAATCAATAATCACACAAATTAACTAGTTAAACCACGAGTCCCCGACAACGGCGCCAAAAACTTGATGACAAATTTATGAACACCGAAAAACGGCGTCACAAACTTGTTGGACAATCGGCAAGTGTGACCGAATCGTTTCAAGTAACAAAACTCGGTAAGACCAAGTATCGTTTTCTCAAAGGACTCACGGCCTAGTTTAGTTATGTGATTTGTTGATTATTTAAGACTTAAGAACAAATTGATTGGAGTTTAATATGCAAAAGACAGTAAATAAACATGTATGCATGAATTTGATCAATGGAAAAGAGGAATACAAACACTTTAATGAATTAGATGGATGAGTATGTTGTTGGGGTTATCAATTTCATCTTATCCACTCTCATATATTTTAGGAATTCATCATTCTTTTCATCAATGCTAATGCCACTCTCTAAATCACCTTGCAAGAAGGCCTATCCTTAATTACGAGTTCATACAATTCCTAGCATTCCTAGTAATTAGTTCTAAAGTGCAGGAGCTTAAAGGCAACCAATATGATATTGGGAGAAAATCCCCAGATCTAGATTTCCCCGTACGTTCCCGTATCAACAAAATCAATAATCATGGCCATGAATGAGTTAAACAAAGCAAGCATTAAGTAAAGAGGAAAAACCCTAACTAATGATGAAAGAAAGCATGTATCTTAAAGTAAGATGCTAAAACAAATTCCATATATGAGAGTTTCACAAGACTACATTGATTCCCCAACAACAATACAAGGTTTAGTTCACCATATTCATGGTGAAACTAGATGAATAATAATGGAAGAATGAAAGATAAAACCCTAGAAAGGTGAAGAGGTAGCCTAAGCATCTAAGATCCTCCTTCAAAGGGGTGGAAAAGAGAGTATTTGCTTCGTTTCTGCCAAAGATACAAACCCTAGGACGTCCTAAAGCTTATATACTATTCTAAAAATACAGAAAAATTAGGCCCAAGCCCGTAAAAGTGCCGCTCAGCGGTAAACTGCCGCTCAGCGGTAAGTGCGTGAGTTGGTTTCTTCCCCTCAGCGGCCATTTTGCCCCTCAGCGGATAAAACGTGACCTCTTGAGTGCTGCTCAGCGGAAATTTGCCGCTGAGCGGTACTTGCGGCTTCTCCTTTTGCACTTTTTGATGTCTTTTCTGATTCCATCTCTCTCCTTCTTCACTTCTTTCACCAGATTCACCTTAAAACCTGCACAAAAACACTGAAATCAAGCATAAACCTGTCCAGCTCTCTTATTTCTGAAAATATGACCAAAAGCATGATTTCAAGCTAGTTTCTAAGTGTTAAAGGTTGCTTTTAGTATCAATTTTAAGCATGAAAATAACAGTTTTTCAACTGTTATCAACAGGGTAAAAGGTTAGCCGCCCAAGAAAGACAAAGGCTAAACGATGCACCCCACTTGTTATCACGAGGTGGATATGCAAAACTGGAGAAGAAACTGAGAAAGTCTAGAGCGGATGCCTTGGGACTTGAGTCGCCGGACCTAGCACCTGCACCTGCTAGGTACGAGCTGTGGAAGGCTGCTCGGACTAAATCTGATGGGAACATGACATATTCCTTAGCTGCCTTGATCTCACAGAGAATTGTAAGTTCAAATTATAAGCAGTTCTGTGATTGTGTATCTAACACAACATGTCTTCTAAGTAACTTGTTTTTTTTATGTGCAGGATGAGTGGGTTTTGCAGCAGACTCAGGGCACATTTGCTGGCCAAGGTAGGGACGACATTCTAACAACGACCATTGGAAGGCCCGAGCACCCAGGACGTGTACGTGGAGTTCCTGGGGCGATTGGTCTTCGTGACTACTTTGGCCCTACACAGAAAACCGCCCCATCAACGAGTCAGGAGACACTGAGGCAAATGGATCTTCAGTGGGAGGAAAGACTCAACCAAAGCATGAGATCAATGGAGCAACGATTCATGGAGCAGCTACAAGAACAAAAAGAAATACAAAGAGCGCTTGAAGAAAAGCTGCATTCCATGACGCAAGGCAACATGGGGACCGATGAAACTCCCACACCACCTCGTGTCAACACTAGAGGATCATGCTCTACTGTAGACCCCACTCAGTATAGCGGTCAATATGAGCTGTTGGTTGATGGGGATCCCCCACGCATTGTGGCTGTCAGACGAGTGCTTGAGGGAGGGCAGACTATTCATGGTGTTGCCATATTACCCCAGCACGTGCGTGTGACCATTGACGAGGTTCGGGATCCCCAGGCTCAGGTGCCTGTACCCACTCCATAAATTAACTTTGTGGGGGAGGCCACAGGATCATTTATTGCCTGGCCTAGAGCATTGATCATGTCCCACATCGCTACTCCACAGGTATAATGTCTTTTTCCTTAGTATTTCTATGTTTATTCTTCAAATAACTGTTGATAACTCTTTAATGTAAATTCTTATCTTCAGTTCACACGTCCTTAGAAGCAGCCAATTCATGATACAGTCATACATGAAGATGATGAGATGGCTGAAGTGGAGGATGATCCTCTATCAAAGCTAATGACAAAATTACCCGGATTGAAGAAAGCATCATTAAAACTATACTGGGATTTGAGAGTATTTGGTCTTCCCCTACATGTGCCAGTTTATATCACATTCTATGATGCATTGGAGGTGATTGGGGGAGACAGGATGTTGAATATTTCCATCATTCAGCTGTGGTGCATGTAAGATAGTCAATTTGGTCTTTCATATTACTTTTATTTACATTGTTACAGTTTCTAACAACTTAACTTTGTTGTTTTAGGTACATGGACACAATCGTTGTAGACCAAGGTCGGTCTTCCATGTACGGATTTGTTGAACCTCAGACCATTCAACCGTCTAGTAACACACTTCAAAACAGAAAATATTATTTGCAAACATGGATGGATGAGTCAAAAAGAGACATATACCTTGTGCCATACATTGAGGGGTAGGTGTTGTATATGTGGACAATTCATTATTATAGTTTCCTTAATTAGTTAAATAACTATTTGTCCTTCGTGATAGGTCGTACTGGCAGCTGATGGTCATCATTCCCAAACAATGTAAAATTATATGGTTTTGTTCGTTGCACAGGAGGATGAAAAATGACTTGAGAACCATGCTTCAAGGGTCATGGTAAGTGTTTCTCCAAAAATGACTTTGAATTTGATGTTCACCTTCAACTTTTATGATAAATATAGTCATATTAATTATACTTTGTGTTTTCAATCTGTACAGAGTTATTGGTAAATCTCGTGGTCAACTGGTTCAAATTATGTATCCAAAGGTTGTAAGTCATTTATAGTTCTAATTCATTTTCTATGTTATTGAATGATCGAAATTCTTAACTGTTTAGTTTGTCATTTTAGTGTAACCAGCAGCTAGATTCATGGGAATGTGGCTTCTATGTGATGTGTTGGATTAAGAGCATCATTCGAGCTGTCATTACAGATGACTGGAATGAGGTAATGATGTATACCTTCAATACATTACAAATCAAATTCATCTTCAAACATATATGAAACCATAATGAATCTTTCTTCAAATTTGCAACGCTTCAAGAATACAAATCAAATTCATCTTCAAACATATATGAAACAGATAAGGCAGAAGTGGACCGCTTATTTTCTACAAAGATGGAGTTAGGAATAGTTTTATTTGTTGTTGAACATTGCTTAGTTTTAGTTTAAGTTTTATCTTGATAGTTTTGGTTGTGGATTATAGTTTACATTAAGTAGAACTTTATTTATATTATTGCAAAATTGTTCTGGGACAATTTTCTACTTTTCAGGTGTGGTTTTATTGCAAAAATAAAATAATTTTTTAAAAAAACATGCCCAGTAGAAGTCCGTTAGTGCACTGTCGGACGTCTATAGACGTCTGGCAGTGCACAAACGGATGTCCAACCCCAGCCCCTACCACAAAACAATTCAGGCTGGTGGTTGTCGGGGGTACACCACGGACGTCTGTGTAGACGTCGAGGGAGGGAGAAGACGGACGTCTATAGGGACGTCAGACGGGCACAAGTGGACGTCTATATGGATGTCCGAGGGTGTACACCAGATGTCTTCATAGGCGTCGGGCCTGACACATTAGACGTCCGATGTAGACCCCCCGACGTCTGAGTAATGTCACCCACAAAGACGTCGGGCAAAGGTCGGACGTCAAATGGCCAAAAGAAAGGACGTCTAAAGCCCTTTCTGCACTAGTGTTCTTTCATCTAATTCAACTTAATTCCTGCCAAAATAAGGAAAACCAAGCATAAAACGCATCCAACTCTCTTATTTCCAAAACTTAAGCAAAAGCATGATTTCAAGCTAGTTTCTAAGTCATAAAGGTTGTTTTTAATATCAAAATTAAGTATAAAAATAACGGTTATTCAACAGTTATCAGCATCATAATCCAAGAGATGACAAAAGCACACAGACAGTCATATTTCTTCATACCTCCTGTTTTGTAGTGGGAGTAGTCTCTCACTTCATCTAGATTTCTCAAACAGTCTTGGTACATAGAGAATTTATGGAATCCTTCCATGCCTAAATGGCATTGCTCACCTCCTAACCGAAAGCCAGAAATCTCTGTCCAGACTTCATTTGTCAGTTTTATGTCAATACCTTTTACCCTGGAACAAATTGTTCTAGCACAGATCATCAAGTTTGAATAAAAGACCCTTGCCAATTTTGGATACCACGGGTCAGCCATTTCCACAAAAGTTTCAAACCTTGCCTGTTGAGCCAACCCGAAAAGATGAATCCCTCTTTTCTGAAAAAGCTCAACTTCAGATATTTTTGAGAAATCAGCTTCCTCATTTTCCAGCTATCTAGGAAGTTGGATTGTGCACTGTCATCACTAATCCACCCATCAATGTTTGCTCCACGCTACATAATTTTGTTTTCTAGAGTCTTAATCCACCCATCAATGTTTGCACTGTCATCACTAATCCACCAACCTTCCTATAATAACAGTTTTTGTTAGAATTGATGAGCTTTGTTTCTCAACACCAAGAGGGGGGGGGTGAATTGGTGTTTTATAAAAATACTCATTTTTCAACTCTTTTTCGCAAAAGGAATGAATCTTTAAATCTTTCTTGAATAACAAGCAATATGTATGCAATGTAACAGTATGAGTATTTGAATGATGACAGTATGTAAATGAGTAATGTAGAGAGATAGGGAGAAGAAAAATCAAACTCTGAGTTTTATATTGGATCGGCCTCAATGCCTACATCCAGTGTCCTTTCAATCAACCTGAGATTGAAAGCCAATTTGCACTATAGAGATATTAGTTTTTACATCAAGGGCTTTATAGCGACCACACTGTCAAAATGTAAATCACCTCTCTAACTCACTAATCTAATATAGCCAAATACAACAACCCTGTAGCAAGAACAATCCTCTCCTGCAGTCAACCCTTTGAGAACCCTCTCAAAGTACAAGATGTTCTCGTTCTTCTTCTTGGCGACACGCATAGGGAAACAACAACACTCAAATTGCAGAACTTCTCCTGATCACACAGCAAGCAACTCAATTGTACAGAAAGATCAAACTCTTCAACAAAGTAAAGCTTGTCTCTAAAGAAATGTTCAAGATTGGTCCACCACTTCGATTACTTATTTCTTGGAGCATTTGATCACCTTTATAAAACCTTTTGTTGAGATTGTTGATAGGGGGAGCACTAGTTTTGCTGAACCCACAATCTCAATAATATCTGAGTTTTTGATGATGACAACGCATAATTAATAACACATGTGTATTGTGTGTTACATGTTCTATGCTTACAAGTTAAATGTGTATATGAGAACATGATTGTGTTATATATGTGCTTTTCATGGCATTTCACTGTGTTATATGTGTGATCTTATACATGAATGCATGACACATGTTTTTTGATGAGGAAAACCACAAGCACTAATGTTGAATTTGAATTGTGTAGCAAAACAATAGTTTTAAGTCGAGTACATTATGGAGTGAATCGATTAAAAATCGTGTCTTTGCACAAACTGTTTTCAAGAGTGCTATGAGAGTTTTTGAAAGAGAAAAGTTTTCAAAACTTGGCTTAACATTGTTGCATAATCGATTGCATGCGATATGTATTCGATTAAGTGATGGACAAATTTGTAAGCACCAAAATATGATGTCACAAACTTGTTTCACAATCGGCAAGTATGACCGAATCGTTCAAGTAATAAAACTTGGTAAGACCAAGTATCGTTCTTCCCAAAGGACTCACGGCCTAGTTTAGTTATGTGGTTTCTTGATTAACTAAGACTTACAAACGAAATATTTGAGTTTAAAATGCAAGACAGAAAATAAACATGTATGCATGAATTTTGATCAATGGCAAAGACAAAAGATAAACACTTTCAATGGAATATATGAATGAATATGTTGTTGGGGGTCAATTTCATCTCATCCACTCTCATATATTTTAGGAATTCAACATTCAAATCATCATTGTTAATGCCACTCTCTAATGTACCATTCTAGATGGCTTCTCCCTAATCAAATAGTTCATACAATTCCTAGCATTCCTAATGATTAGTTCATGAGTGCAGGAGCTTAAAGGCAACCAATATAATATTGTCAGTATAATATTGGGAGAAATTCCCCGGATCTAGATTTCCCCGTACGTGTCCGTATCGACAAAACCAATAATCATGCATTAGAATGAGTTAAACAATGCAAGCATTGAGCAAAGAGGAAAAACCCTAACTAATGATGAAAGAAAGCATATGTCTTAATTCAAAGATGTACTCAACAGATTCCATATATGAGAGCTTCAAGAGATTACATTGATTCCCCAACAAACATACAAGGTTTAGTTCACCATATTCATGGTGAACCTAGATGAATAACAATGAAAGTATGAAAGAATAAACCCAATAAAGTGGAAGAGGTAGCCTGAGCATCCAAGATCCTCCTTCAAAGGGGTGAAAGAGAGAGTGTTTGCCTCGTTTCTGCCAAAGATCTCTAACTAAAGGACGTGCAAGCCCTTATATACTAATCTAGAGTTACAAAAGATTACAAAAGCCCAAGCCCAAAAAGTGCCGCTCAGCGCCATTTACCGCTCAGCGGTGGTTACGCGTCTTCTTTCTTCCCCTCAGCGGCCATTTGCCCCTCAGCGGTTCCAACGCCACCTCTTGAGTGCCGCTCAGCGGTAGTTTGCCGCTGAGCGGTGCCTTCGACTTCTCTTTTTGCACTCTTTCTTGTCTTTTCTAATGTCCTCTCTCTCATTCTTCACTTCTTTCACCAAATTCACCTCAAAACCTGCACAAAAACACTCAAATCAAGCATAAACCTGTCCAGCTCTCTTATTTCTGAAAATATAAACAAAATGCATGATTTCAAGCTAGTTTCTAAGTCTAAAGGTTGCTTTTAGTATCACTTTTAATCATGAAAATAACAGTTTTTCAACTGTTATCACAACCCCAAACTTAGAACTTTGCTTGTCCTCAAGCAAACAAAATGTAACTCCATCTCCAACCAATTCATATGATGGTTCACTCATTCAAAATCCTCTTTTCAAGATAAGTAATAACTTCACTCAAACTTATGACCAAGAGTTAATTCAAGATGTGCACATGCTTTAGTGTTCACAAAGTCATTTAAGTTCCAACAAATGCTATTTTTCATGAATGATCAATCAATTACGCATGGATGTTCATGTGCTTATGGAATCTTTCCTCACTAGGTAAAGTGTTTCACTCAACACACAAGTGTATAAGAGGTAAAGTGTTTCACTCATTCACTCCACTATCACAATGTCACATGAATCAACTTTGCCTTTCATTTTACCACAATCAAAAACATTCACAAGCATGCATCATCACAAGGACTTTTCAATGGCTTATAATGTGGCTGAGCTAACAAGAAAATTGGTTTTTCTGGATCACAAAATCCTTGAGTTAAGAGAATCATAACAACACAATTATTCTTATTCATTCCCAACTTTCTTTTGCCTTTGCTTTTGCATTCGCATTGAGCTTTGCTTCTTTTTCTTTTCTTTTCTTTGCATATTCTTACTTTTTAGCTGTTAGCTCAATGCTTTTTCCTTTTTCATGTTTCCCCAATAACCCCAAACTTGAACATTTAACAATACCACACAAGATCTTCTACTTAACTCAAGGTAAAGATTTTCAATCAAGGGTGTTCAGTGTATATTTAAGGCTAAGGGTTCAAAGGATAGAACACAACGTGTTCTCTTTTAGAAGGCTAACTTTATGAATTTGGCCAATAAAAAGGGTTTCAAAAACACGGCCTTTGATCATATGATGCAAAACAAGCAATTGATTCAATCATAGAAAACCTGGGCAAAGTCATTCATGCTTTCAAAGTAATAGCATTCAACAATAACCACTCTGGAGCTCAAAACCTCACATATAAGCTCATTCACATTTGACATGCACATCCTGCTTAATTTCACAATCACAATCATGATATTATGCATTTGTTCACAAAGCTTGTGAATCACCTGTATAAGCATTTTAATGTGCACATCATCTCAACATCAATCAATCAATAAGCATCATCAAGCATTACTTATCACACAATCACAGTTAATAGCAAACCATCATAACAAACCAGGTGTTCAATAGAGTACATCAAACCCTAATCTAAAAACAAAAACAAATAAGTTCAGAAAACTTAAACCACAAAAGCATAAGTCCTGCTCTAGTTATGATAGCATTCATCAGTAAATGCTATCTCAACTCCTCCTCAATCTGAGCTGTCCTCTGTATCCTCCTTCTTCTTGGATCTTATAGTCTTGATTCTTTTTGCCCGATGAGGAGGCCATCCCTAAGAGAAGGTATGTGGGAGTGTTTGTGCAGAGAAGAGCTTGAAAGACTGAGAAATTACGCAACTTAGGGTTTAAAAATACCCTAATGGGCTCGGGTTCCGCTAAGGGGAACTAAAGCCCATCTGCGAGAGTACCGCTCAGCGGTAATTGCCGCTCAGCGGCACTTTCGTGATGTGCCCTTCTCCTTCTTTTCATTACCTGCGTGCCTTCCCTACATGTGCCTCATAGGTTCCCTGCAATTCATTGTTAAAGATGCTTATGCAAATCCTAACTAAAAATAAACAAACAGAAACAATCAATCAACTGGGTTGCCTCCCAGGTAGCGCTTGTTTAACGTCACGAGCCTGACCCAAATTCCACCAACACCCATCAGTAGGTGTTTCCAACTTACCAACACCCATCAGTAGGTGCAAAATCTTCTCACCAACACCCATCAGTAGGTGTTACAAACTTAGTATCCTTCAGTAGATACTTAACCACCTAGCATCCTTCAGTAGATGCTAAATCCAACAAAATAATGTCCAGAATAATGTTCACAAATTACAAATTATAAAACCAAATCAAAAGTTTGTAAATCTACTGGGTTGCCTCCCAGCAAGCGCTTCTTTAACGTCACTAGCTTGACCCTGTTAAAGCTCACGTTCCATCTTCTTTATAATTGATGTAGTCCTTCCACCAACCTTTCAACTGCTTCCTTTGGACTGTTTTGGACTCTCTAGAATATGGAGACTCTATCTCTATCATCTCCTTCTCTTTAAAGCCTTTTATAACCCACAACTTGTTCTTGAGTCTTACAGGTATGCCAAGTTGGAGTTTTAATTTTTTCCAGTCTCTAGGAACTTCTTCTCCTTTTCCAATCTCTTCTACCTTGGGTGCCTGAAAATACAAACAATGGTTATCAGAAACCTCAAGATTTTTATTTTTACCTCTAGTTATGGGTGCATCTCGAAATGCAGCTTTATAACTGGCTTCTTCCTCCTTTGCTTGTGTTTCATCTTTGAAGACATCCACCACCACTCTCTCCTCTCTGTCTTGGAGAACCACTATACCTTCATTCACATCTATGATAGCCCTGGCCGTTTTCATAAACGGTCTTCCAAGTATAAAAGGTATCTTCTCGGTTTCCATCTTCATCACCACAAAGTCTGCCAAGAACTGAAGTTTGCCAACACAAACTACAATGTCTTCTGCAATCCCACATGGCTCCTTTGAAGATCCATCAGCCATTACAAGATTAACCTTTACAGGTTTTATTTCAACATGGCCAATTTGCTCCAATAGAGAATAAGGCATCAAGTTAACACTTGAGCCTAAATCAAGGAGAGCTTTCTTTACCTTTTTCTTCCCTATAATGCAAGGGATAGAAAAACTGCCTGGATCTGCTGCTTTTGGTGGGAATGATTCTTTCTTAACAGTTATACACTTTTCTTCCTCATCCTCTCTACGTCTTCTTTTTGTCGATGTTCCTTCATCTGATTTGGTGTAAACTGCTATTTTCTGTAGAATTTGTTCCCAAGGAGCTTCATTATCAACCATTTTGAATAAATCTGTGAAATCCATTGGTTTCTCCTGATTTGTTAGAAAAGGAAAAGTGTCCTTTCTTTCTTCTTCTCTTCTCTCTTCTGTTTCATCTTCTTCCAACTCAATGATCTCTTCATTTACACTCTTGACCACTTTGCACTCTTCTCTGGGGTTAACCTCAGTATTAGCCCCAAAGTTTCTGTTGGGTCTTTCTTCCAATTGCTTGGTGATCTGACCCATCTGAATCTCCAAATTCTTTATAGCAGCTTCAGTGCTCTTTTAAGAAGATTCAGTTTTCTGGATGAATTGCTGAAGAGTTTCTTCCAACCTTGTTGATCTGTCATTAAGCATAGATAATTGTTGCCACAAGGTTGGTTGCTGCTGCTTATTATACTGATTAGCCTGCCCAGTTTGTCCTTGGCCAATGCTTGGATGTGGTTTCCAACCCTGATTATAATTCCCTTGACGGTATGGAAACTGATTAGCCATGAAGTTAACATCCTCCACGGCCTCCACTGGAAAAGCACACTGGCCATTTATGTGATCACCTCCACATAGTTCGCACAACTGGGTTTGTATCTGGGCAGCAGACTTCAACTCTTTAGGTAATTGAGCCAAAGTTTTTGTCAGAGTCTCTAGCTGTTGAGTTAGAATTTTATTCTGTGCTAGCAGAGCATCCTGCGTTTGTAATTGTAGAACCCCTTTCTGTGGCATAGGAGCTCCTCTTTCATTGTGCAGCTCATTATCACTTGTAGCCATATTTTCAATGATTTCAGTTGCTTCCTCTGGAGTCTTCCATTTGATATTGCCTCCAGCTGAGGCATCTAGCATCATCTTGGTTTGTGAACCAAGCCCTCCAAGGAAAGTTAGGACTACTTCTTGATCTTCAAAGCCATGCGTGGGAGTTTTACGTAACAAGCTTTTATACCTATCCCATGCATGTCCAAGTGATTCTTCCATGCCCTGCTTGAATGAAGATATCTCTTGCTTTCCCTTAGTCACTTTAGATTGTGGGAAGTATTTATTCAAAAACTTTGCAACCACTGCTTCCCATTCCGTGAAACTTTCTTCTGGAAAAGAGTTCAACCAAAGCTTAGCATTGCCTCCCAATGAGAAAGGAAACAAGCTAAGTTTGATAGCTTCGTCTGGCACCCCATTAATCTTGACCGTGTTACAGATCTCATTAAATGTTGTAAGGTGCTCATATGGGCTTTCATGTGATAACCCATTAAATTGATTACTCTTTACCAGTTGAATTAATGCTGGTTTGACCTCCATGTTGGCTGCATTGACTCTAGGCCGAGCTATGCTATTGAAGTGCTGAGGTCCAGCAAGATTAGTGTAATCTGCAAGAGTTCTTCTAGCATTATTATTGTTCTCCATACTCCCTATGCTATGAACAGAACCTTGTGGTGATGATTGTAGGAGAGTTTCAGGAGAAGGGAAAAGTTCTCTGGACGTTCTGATTCTTCTCCTCCTTCTACTCTCGTCTAGCCCTTCAAGTAGTGGTTCTGTTGTTTTCTTACTTCTAGTTCGAATTGCCTTCTGCATGCACAAGAAAACAAAACCCTAGAACAGATTTGTTAGCACAAAAAGATATAGAAGAAAATAAAGATTGAAAAGATATAAGAAGATAAAAGATTTAGAAGATAGAATCAAATAAAATAGAATAAAACCTAATCTAAAAAATAAAATCTAATCTAAAAGATAAAATAAAATAAAATCTAACCTAACCTAAAAGATAGAATAAGAATAAAATAAAATCTAACCTAAAAAGATAAAAAAAATACAATCTAATAAAATAAAATAAAATCTAACCTAAAAAGAAAAAAATAAAAAATAAAAAATAAAATAAAATCTAATAAAATAAAATAAAATCTAATCTAAAAAGATAAAAATAAAATCTAACCTAAAAGATAAAAATCAAATCTAAAAAGATAAAAAAATAAAAACAGATAAAATAAAAACAGAAATTCAAAATTAAAGTCAAAGGTAATCAATAATCACACAAATTAACCAATTAAACCATGAATCCCCGGCAGCGGCGCCAAAAACTTGATGGACAAATTTGTAAGCACCAAAATATGATGTCACAAACTTGTTTCACAATCGGCAAGTATGACCGAATCGTTCAAGTAATAAAACTTGGTAAGACCAAGTATCGTTCTTCCCAAAGGACTCACGGCCTAGTTTAGTTATGTGGTTTCTTGATTAACTAAGACTTACAAACGAAATATTTGAGTTTAAAATGCAAGACAGAAAATAAACATGTATGCATGAATTTTGATCAATGGCAAAGACAAAAGATAAACACTTTCAATGGAATATATGAATGAATATGTTGTTGGGGGTCAATTTCATCTCATCCACTCTCATATATTTTAGGAATTCAACATTCAAATCATCATTGTTAATGCCACTCTCTAATGTACCATTCTAGATGGCTTCTCCCTAATCAAATAGTTCATACAATTCCTAGCATTCCTAATGATTAGTTCATGAGTGCAGGAGCTTAAAGGCAACCAATATAATATTGTCAGTATAATATTGGGAGAAATTCCCCGGATCTAGATTTCCCCGTACGTGTCCGTATCGACAAAACCAATAATCATGCATTAGAATGAGTTAAACAATGCAAGCATTGAGCAAAGAGGAAAAACCCTAACTAATGATGAAAGAAAGCATATGTCTTAATTCAAAGATGTACTCAACAGATTCCATATATGAGAGCTTCAAGAGATTACATTGATTCCCCAACAAACATACAAGGTTTAGTTCACCATATTCATGGTGAACCTAGATGAATAACAATGAAAGTATGAAAGAATAAACCCAATAAAGTGGAAGAGGTAGCCTGAGCATCCAAGATCCTCCTTCAAAGGGGTGAAAGAGAGAGTGTTTGCCTCGTTTCTGCCAAAGATCTCTAACTAAAGGACGTGCAAGCCCTTATATACTAATCTAGAGTTACAAAAGATTACAAAAGCCCAAGCCCAAAAAGTGCCGCTCAGCGCCATTTACCGCTCAGCGGTGGTTACGCGTCTTCTTTCTTCCCCTCAGCGGCCATTTGCCCCTCAGCGGTTCCAACGCCACCTCTTGAGTGCCGCTCAGCGGTAGTTTGCCGCTGAGCGGTGCCTTCGACTTCTCTTTTTGCACTCTTTCTTGTCTTTTCTAATGTCCTCTCTCTCATTCTTCACTTCTTTCACCAAATTCACCTCAAAACCTGCACAAAAACACTCAAATCAAGCATAAACCTGTCCAGCTCTCTTATTTCTGAAAATATAAACAAAATGCATGATTTCAAGCTAGTTTCTAAGTCTAAAGGTTGCTTTTAGTATCACTTTTAATCATGAAAATAACAGTTTTTCAACTGTTATCATTAAGTTTGTTACTGTTTTGAAATCTGTTAATGCTTGATATAACTGTCACAACGACTATACTTTTAAATGTGTTGACCAAACATTAAATATTATTCGACTGCATTAATTGTGAATTCAATTAATTGCTTTTACTGCTACTATCTATTATAACTAAATTGGTGTATTCGACTGCATTAGTAGCAAAGTCGATTATGTTGCGCCTGATACGAGTTTCTTTATATATTGATGTGAATTTGATTTCTGTATAGACTTTTGTGATTCTAACATTTTCATATTGTTTTTGCAGAAAAGTGTAAAGTTTACAGAAAGATAATTAGGTCCAAGAAACTAGTTTGACCGTGGTGATCAACTACTTGTGATTTTTTGAAGAACAAGATTGTTGAGTTTTCTAAGTCTGATCTATTTGCACATTTGGGTGTCTACTGCAACATAAGGTTCTACAATTTTGATGAAGATTAGGTTGAGTTCCCTGTTGTGATTACAAGAAGAAGGACATGTTGCGTTCTTCACTTTGAGGGTACCTCAAAGGGGTTGGACTGCAGGAGAGGGGATTCTTGCTGCTAGTCTATTTTTGTACTGCTTATAT
Organism: Vigna umbellata; assembly: GCF_029865625.1. Classification (NCBI taxonomy): domain Eukaryota; kingdom Viridiplantae; phylum Streptophyta; class Magnoliopsida; order Fabales; family Fabaceae; genus Vigna; species Vigna umbellata. The sequence goes on along the minus strand of NC_142170.1, from coordinate 31,677,514 downwards.
TTTGATTAGAGGGTTAGAGAGGTGTTTTATATTTGTGACGTGAGGTCTCTAGAAAAACCTTGTTGTAAAAACCTTGATCATTATAGTGCATTGGCTTCCTGTGGTTGGAAGGACACTAGATGTAGGCTTGGCCGAACGAGTATGAAAACTCAGTGTTTGATCTTTCTCCAGCAAATAGACCACCACTATTTGCTGGAGAAAATTATGCTTTTTGGAAAATAAGGATGCAAATCTTTCTTGAATCGGTGGATAAAAAAGTTTGGGATGCAACTCTAAATGGTCCATATGAGCCCACTCATGTTTTAAATGGAAAAGTTGTTTTGAAAAATTTTTCAGAATGGACTCAAGATGAGAACGGAAGAGCTCAATATGATGTTAAGACTAGAAACGTTATTGCTTTTGCACTAACCATGGATGAATTTTTCAGGATTTCCCAATGTAAAATTGCTAAGGAAATGTGGGAGGATCTTGAGGTCACACATGAAAGAACGGATGAAGTGAAAAGGGCTAGAAAGAATTCTCTCACACATGAGTATGAGCTATTTAGAATGAAAGAGGGAGAGACTATCTATGAAGTACAAAAAGAATTCACACACATAGTCAATCACCTCATGGCTCTCAGGAAAGTATTTGATAAAGCAGAAATCAACATAAAGATCCTAAAAAGCCTCAACAGAAGCTGGCAGCCGAAAGTCACTACAATATCTGAATCAAGAGACTTGACCAGCATGAACATGGCCAAATTATTTGGAAAACTCAGAGAACATGAATTAGAGCTTGGAAGGATAAAGGAGGAAGAACAAATTGAAGAGAAGAAATCAATTGCTCTAAAGGCCACAAGCAAGAAAGCTACAAAGAATCTTGAACCTGAATTTGAATCAGATGTAGATGTACCAAAAAAGGAAATCATGAATATGATGGTGAGAAAATTTAACAGATTCATGAAGAATAAAAATTCTACAACTAACAATGCAGGCTTTTCAAGAGGAGGAAAGAAAAGCTCAAAAAGAAACATTGTACAATGCTATGAATATGGAAAGGATGGTCATATCAAGCATGATTGTCCAGACTTGAAGAATAAACAGAAAGAATTCACCAAGTATCCTTAGGACAAGAACAAGAAGCAAAGGAAACATATATTGCCTGGGAAAATAGTGATGGAGACTCTTCAAGTGATAATGATTATAACGTTGAAGAGGAGTCAAATTTATGCTTCATGGCAGGCTCTACACACTCTGATGATGACAGTGATCGTAAATTTGAGAATTAACCAATAGAGGTCAAGTACTACATGCTATTGGATGCATTTCAGGAGATACATGCAGAAGCCATGCGACTTCAGTATAAGGTGAATCGATTATCCTTTGCAAGAAGAGACTATGAATATAGAATTGATAATCTAGTACAGGATAATGAAAAGCTTGAAAAAGATCATGAAGAAGATTTGAAATTTGCAAAGACAATCAAGACCGTAATACAAATTGTTGAGAAAGAATGTGGTAACTGTCCTGTTCACATTGAGAAAATAGATTACTTAACCAGCACGTTAGCCAAATTTACTGAAGGCAAAGAAAATCTTGATGTTGTGTTAAAATCATCTGGAAGAGCAATCTACAAACAAGGTATTGGTTATAAGGCTAAAAGTAATACGATAAACTCAAAGAAATTTATTTATCTGAGTAAACCTACTACTAATGCATGTTTTTACTACAACACACTTGGTCACAATGTTAGAAATTTCTATTTTAGAAATGTTGGAGTTCCAAAGGGAAAATACTAATGGGTTCCCAAGGAACAGCCTACTGCTTCTAAGAAGACAAGACCCAAGTTCAAATGGGTACTAGCGTCAAAACCTTTTGATTGTTGTGCAGGAAAGGAGCAATAGCTACTGAAGCAGTATTCAACTCAAGGATGAACTACCATGATGAAATAAAAAATTCTTAAGTCACTAATTGTGGTAATTGTAACAAAACTCTTTCATGCATCAGAAGCATTTGTATGATTGACTGTTATATGCATGTTTGTTGTATGCTACTTGATTGATTGTTTTCTGTGAAAATATAGTTATGCGAATTTTAATCGAATATGTTATGAACTAAGTTGATTATAATCTGTGATTGTGTTTCTTTGTTTTTGGTATCACTCTGTTAAACATTAAGTCGACTTTGTTTTTAATGAAACCGATTAATAACTTTGTTTTGGGCTTTACGTTTTTGTTTTAAAACTTAAGTGGGCCTGATAGTATGTGATGTTTGTTCGTGCCCTCATACATATCAAACTTGTAAGTATGTGTTAGCATTTAGTGTGCTCAGTTTGTGTAATCTTCACAACCCCAGAACGGAAGAAGAGTGTTCAAGAGTTCAATATCATATAACATCCTCTAATCGTCGCTCAAGAGAAAGCAGAGGAACAGTAGTGGCAACTGCCAGAGATCCTGATCCCTCAGGCTGGATCAGTGATGATGAGACAAGAATAAGATTTCTGAATGGAAGAAAAAAGATTGTAGTTCCCCCCAAGTATCTGATGACAAATTTATGAACACCGAAATACGGCGCCACAAACTTGTTGAACAATCGGCAAGTGTGACCGAATCGTTTCAAGTAATAAACTCGGTAAGACCAAGTATCGTTCTCCCAAAGGACTCACGTCCTAGTTTAGTTATGTGATTTGTTGATTAGCTAAGACTTAAGAACGAAATAAGTGGAGTTTAATATGCAAAACAGAAAATAAATATGTATGCATGAGTTTTGATCAATGGCTAAAACAAAATACAAACACTTCAATGGAATATATGGATGAGTATGTTGTTGGAGTTTATCAATTCATCTTATCCACTCTCATATATTTTAGGAATTCAACATTCTTTTCATCATTGTTAATGTCACTCTCTAAATTACCTTGCAAGAAGGCCTATCCCTAATTACGAGTTCATACAATTCCTAGCATTCCTAATAATTAGTTCTTTTAGTGCAAGAGCTTAACGACAACCAATATACTATTGGGAGAAATTCCCCAGATCTAGACTTCCCCGTACGTTCCCGTATCGACAAAACCAATAATCATGCATTGAATGAGTTAAACAAAGCAAGCATTGAGCAAAGAGGAAAAACCCTAACTAATGATGAAAGAAAGCATAGCTCTTAAATATAAGATATAAGCACAAATTCCATATATGAGAGTTTCACAAGACTACATTGATTCCCCAACAACAATACAAGGTTTAGTTCACCATATTCATGGTGAAACAAGATGAACAATAATGAAAGAATGAAAGATAAAACCCTAGAAAGGTGAAGAGGTAGCCTGAGCATCCAAGATCCTCCTTCAAAGGGGTGGAAGAGAGAGTGTTTGCTTCGTTTCTGCCAAAGATACAAACCCTAGGACGTCCTAAAGCTTATATACTATTCTAAAATTACAAAAAATTCAGGCCCAAGCCCATAAGTGTGCCGCTCAGCGGTAAAGTGCCGCTCAACGGTAAGTGCGTGAGTTGGTTTCTTCCCCTTAGCGGCCATTTTGCCCCTCAGCGGACCTCCCGTGAACTCCTGAGTGCCGCTCAGCGGTAAACTGCCGCTCAGCGGCAGTTGCGGCTTCTCTTTTTACATTTTTTGGTGTCTTTTCTAATTCCATATCTCTCCTTCTTCACTTCTTTCACTAAATTCACCTTAAAACCTACACAAAAACACTAAAATCAAGCATAAACCTGTCCAGCTCTCTTATTTCTGAAAATATAAATAAAAGCATGATTTCAAGCTAGTTTCTAAGTATAAAGGTTGCTTTTAGTATCAATTTTAAGCATGAAAATAACAGTTTTTCAACTGTTATCACAACCCCAAACTTAGAACTTTGCTTGTCCTCAAGCAAACAAGATGTAACTCAATCTTCAACCAATTCATATGATGGTTCACTCATTCAAAAATCTCCTTTTCAAGATAAGTAAAGACTTCAATCAAACTTATGACCAAAAGTTCAATCAAGATGTGCACATGCTTTAGTGTTCACAAAGTCATTTAAATTCCAACAAATGCTATTTTTCATGAATGATCAATCAATTAAGCATGGATGTTTATGTGCTCACGGAATATTTCCTCACTAGCTAAAGTGTTTCACTCACACACAAGTGTATAAGAGGTAATCACTCATTCACTCCACTATCACAATGTCACATGAATCAACTTTGCCTTTCATTTTACCACAATCAAAAACATTCACAAGCATGCATCATCACAAGGACTTTTCAATGGCTTATAATGTGGCTGGGCTAACAAGAAAATTGGTTTTTCTGGATCACAAAATCCTTGAGTTAAGAGAATCATAACAACACAATTATTCTTATTTTCCCCAACTTTCTTTTGCATTGAGCTTTGCTTCTTCTTTTCTTTTCTTTTCTTTCTCTTTTTCTTTGCATATTCTTAGCTCAATGCTTTTACTTTTTCCTGTTTTCCCAACAACCCCCAACTTGAACATTTAACAATACCACACAAGATCTTCTACTTAACTCAAGGTAAAGTTTTTCAACAAGGGTTTTCAATTTATGTTCAAGGCTAAGGGTTCAAAGGATAGAACATAAAGTGTTCTCTTTTAGTGGGCTAACTTCATGAATTTGGCCAATAAAAAGGGTTCCAACAAACGACCTTGATCATATGATGCAAAACAAGCAATTGATTCAATCATAGAAAACCTGGGCAAAATCATTCATGTTTCCAAAGTAATAGCATTCAATCAATAAAAACTCTGAAGCTCAAAACCTCACATATAAGCTCATTCACATTTGACATACACATCCTGCTTAATTTCACAATCACAATCATAATATCCTACATTTGTTCACAAAGCTTGTGAATCACCTGTATAAGCATTTTAATGTGCACATCATCTCAACATCAATCAATCTCAAAGTATGATGAAGCATTACTTATCACAAAATCACAGTTAATAGTAAACCATCACACAAACCAGGTTTCCAATAAAGTACATCAAACCTAATCTAAAAACCAAAAATAAATAAGTTCAGAAAACTTAAACATACAAAAGCATAAGCATATGATAGCATTCATCAGTAAATGCTATCTCAACTCCTCCTCAATCTGAGCTGTCCTCTGTATCCTCCTTCTTCTTGGATCTTATAGTCTTGATTCTTTTTGCCCGATGAGGAGGCCATCCCTACATCAAACATAATTCACAAAACCATAAGATACATTGTTAAGCATTAGTAAACCACAATGAAGAAATCAGCCCCTTCAATGATGCTCTCTCCCAACCCCAAACTTAGATGGAAAACTAGTGAGCAACTGAGTGGAAGGGAGATTTTCTAAAGAGGGATGAGGGAAAAATTGTAGAGAACCTTTGAAAAGTTATGTAGGAGTGTGTGCAGAGAAGAGTCTGAAAAGAGAAACCAAAATGCAACTTAGGGTATAAAAATACCCTAATGGGCTCGGGTCTCGCTAAGGGGAAACCAAAGCCAATATGCGATAGTATCGCTCAGCGGTATTTTTACCGCTCAGCAACACTTTCGTGAAGTGCTCTTCTCCTTCTTTTCTTAACCTAAGTGCCTCCTAAACATGCCCCTCACTGGTTCCCTGCAATTCAATGTTTAGAATACTTATGCAAACCCTATTATGCAACTAGAATGAAACAAACGAAAACAATCAATCAACTGGGTTGCCTCCCAGGTAGCGCTTGTTTAACGTCACGAGCCTGACCCAAAATCCACCAACACCCATCAGTAGGTGTTTAAAATCTCACCAACACCCATCAGTAGGTGTTAAAACCTTACCAACACCCATCAGTAGGTGCAAAATTTTCTCACCAACACCCATCAGTAGGTGTTACACACTTAGCATCCTTCAGTAGATGCTATATCCAACTAGCATCCTTCAGTAGATGCTATGTTCAGCAATATAATGTTCAACAGATTTAAAGATTACAAACCAAAGTAAAATTTAAAAGTTCTAAAATCACTGGGTTGCCTCCCAGCAAGCGCTCTTTTAACGTCATTAGCTTGACCCAGTAAGCTCAAGTTCTTGCTTTATAGTTGATGTTGTCATCCCACCAACGCCTCAGCTGTTTCCTGTGAACTGTTTTGGTCCTTCTAGAATGTGGAGACTCTATCTCTATCATCTCCTTCTCTTTAAAGCCCTTCACAACCCACAACTTGTTCTTGATTCTTACAGGTGTGCCAAGTTGGAGTCTTCTTTTCTCCCAGTCACCAGGAATTTCTCCTCCTCTTCCAATCTTTTCTTCCTTGTGTACCTGAAACAACAAACAATGGTTACCTGCAACCTTGGGCTTTTCATCTTTATGGCTAGTCATGTGTGCATCTTGAAATGCAGCTTTATAACTAGCTTCTTCCTCCTGTGTTTGCGTCTCATCTTTAAAGACGTCTATAACCACTCTCTCCTCCCTGTCCTGGAGCACTACTATACCTTCATTTACATCAATGATAGCTCTGGCCGTTTTCATAAACGGTCTTCCAAGTATGATAGGTATCTTCTCTGTCTCCATCTTCATCACCACTGTCAATACCCAATTTCGTCTGGATAAATAAAATTCATCACACAAAAAAAAATAAAAAAAAAAACATAAAAACACCAAAATGAAAAACACTATTTATTTTACTTTTTGCACCCCCAAATTTTCTTTTAAACACTTAATCCAATGGCCCAAAATAATCTCACTTTTTTACTTCCTCACCACCCATCTTTTCTTATCACACTCCATTCTCCACATCACCATCCACCTCACCCTCCACATCTCATTCCACATCATCTACCTTTTTCATTTACTTTTTCCACATCATTTCCATATTAATTTTATATATCAACTTTTCTAATTTTTCCACTTACTTTTTTTTAATTATATCTTCTCCATCAACATTTTTTATTATCCATTTTTCTGCACCTTATTTCTCCACCCACTTTTTATATTATTTCTTTCACTTATTTTCCACATTAACTTTTACTATTCACTATATTTTATTTCACCTAATTTCTCCACCAACTTTTATATTATTTCTTTCACTTAATTTCCACACCTAATTTCTCCACCAACTTTTTATATTATTTCTTTCACTTATTTTCCACATTAACTTTTACTATTCACTATATCTTATTTCACCTAATTTCTCCACCAACTTTTTATATTATTTCTTCCACTTAATTTCCACACCTAATTTCTCCACCAACTTTTTATATTATTTCTTCCACTTAATTTCCACACCTAATTTCTCCATCAACTTTTTATATTATTTCTTTCACTTATTTTCCACATTAACTTTTTCTATTCATCTTTTTTTAATTATATTTTATTTCCTCTAAATTTTCCACCAACTTATTATATTATTTTTATTCATCAACTTTCTTCATCCTTAACTCTATAAATACCTACATTTCCTTCACTTCACACACATTTTTTACATAATATCCATCTTCTTTCTCTCACACACAATTACATTCCATCCAAAAACTCTACTTCATTTTTCTCTCACATTTTACCATTTCCTATTCCCTTAATATTAAATTCTATACCATATTTTACTACAAAACCATCTTCCTCACCTTCCATCTATCTTTCTCACAACCTACTACAAGTAAGGTTTTATTTCATCACACAAATCTTCAACAAGGTACACATTTTCTCTTCATTCTATTTATATATGCATTTTGATCATTTCTTTTAGTTTACAAATTTATCTTGTTTTCTATTCCTTTATGCTTTTCACATTTTTATGTCATAGATATTTCAACCCACCTCTCTTTCTTAATAAAAATAATAAAAAATATAAAACTTAAAAAAAAATAATAATAATTTAAAGGTTAAGCACATGTGTGATCGCTCGCATCATCCTTGTGCTAAAAACCTTTTTCTTTTTCATAAATTAAAAAAAATAACAAAGTAAGTTAAGCACATGTGTGATCGCTCGTATCGTCCCTGTGCTAAAAAAAAACCTTTTCTCTCTCATAAAAAAAAATAATAATAACAAAAATAAAAAAATATTTTAAGCACATGTGTGATCGCTCGCATCGGCCTTGTGCTAAAAACTTCTTCTTTTTATTTCATGAAAATTCCAAAAAAATATAAAATCTCAAAAAACCAAAAACATCAACACTTTCAAGCAAACAAACAATCTTTCTGGCCAGAACTACGTGATCCTTGATTCTCCATCAAAAGTGGAGATACGTAGGAGCAAGGCCAGTCCTTGTCAGGTTCACTTTCCCAAAAATCCAAAGTTATCCACAATCAATTTCTCAAACAAATTTCTCAAACAATTTTCAACCAAATTTTCAAGCAGTTTTCTAAAAGAACTACGGAACCCTGATTTCTCATTCTTAATGAGAATACGTAGGAGCAAGGTCATATTCGTGTATTTAGTTAAAGGTACTGCCTTAGGGCAGGCGTTGTAGGGTGCTAACACCTTCCCTACACGTAACCGACTCCCGAACCAAGAATCTCATTTTCGCAGACCATGCTTATCATTTTATGGTTTTTTCGTAGTTTTCCAGAATAAACTATGGTGGCGACTCCAAATCTCTTTTCAAAGCCGTCCTTTTATTTTTCGGATCGTCGTCCCGTCGCGATTCCGGTTGCGACAGATGGCGACTCCACTGGGGACGCTAGAGAGTCAAGCCATTTAACTATATGCGCGAATTCAATGTGGTTTTTCTTTATGTTTTCCTTCCCTTTTTCTTTATCTATCTTTGATATTTGAATAATTGCATGTGAATAAATGTGAATTGTTGAATATGGAACCCTAGGGTAGAAAAACATGTTTATATCTGCCTGGGAATTTTTCTGGTTGTTTTGCAGGTGAGGGTTTGGGTATGCATTGCATTCTCCCTTCACACACACACTTTGTGCATATCATGAGTGAGGCCCTATACCCGGGTCTGAGCGCAACTTAGAATTAGAGGGGTTGTGTAGCGGTGTCACTCTGGGATGTACTTCCTGTTTGGCTATCGTGAGAACCCCAGCTAGAGTCTGTTCTCTTCATTTGTGTCTCCGCATCTAGTTGATTACTCTGATTATTGTGGAGAGACAGTGAAAAGAGCCATAGCTCTGGTGGCCTTGATTTAAGCATTAGGGAGCTATCCTTGTGAGTGCATATATTTGGCCTTAGAACTTTAGTCATCTGACCTCTGATAAGGCACGAAAGGGAGACTATTTTGTTTCAGTTTGTATGTCATTTCCTATTTTACAATAAATGTATCATATTTCTTTTAAAAGAAATAAAAAAAATAAAATATGAAAATAAAATAAAATTAATTTTGTTCTCGGAATCATCCAAAAAGAAATTTCTAGCCCAGAAGCTTCATTTTGAACATTTAACTTTAGAATTTGACATCCAAAAAAAAAAGTCTAAATCTTCATAAATTTGATGATTTCAAAAAAAAAACAAATTGACTCAGTGAAAAAAAAGTGTCATAGTTTCATAATCTTCCATTACGGACAAAAAAAAATCACAAATCAATATCATGTACATATTTTCATAAACTTTGAATTTGTTTTCTTCCTTCACAAAAAAAAAACGAAAAAGAAACAAAAAACAAAAAAAAGAAACACCAAAAAAAAAACAAAAAAAACAAAAAAAACAAAAACAAGAAGAATAACATTTGGTTTTTCTCTTTCAAGCCATATTGGTTTCATGTTGATCAAGCCTTTTCTCTCATTATAGGGTCTTGACATTCTGATCTTGCATCAAGATGTTAATACTTTGTAATGAAAGGTTTCAACACCTTGATGTCTTTTCAAAAAATCAAATTTATGTCAAAATTACAAAACATTTCACAAAATTACAAGTTTCAAGAATCTCAAAATTCGAAAGCCCAGTTTCTAAACTGGCCTCCCCAAAGCCCAGTTTCCATACTGGCCCTCCAAAGCCCAGTTTCTACACTGGTCCACAAAATGAAAGGTTTCAACACCTTGATGTCATTTCAAAAATCAAATTTCTGTCAAAGTTACAAAACATTTCACAAATTACAAGTTTCAAGAATTTCAAAATTCGAAAGCCCAGTTTCTACACTGGCCCCCAAGCCCAGTTTCCACACTGGCCAACATTTCTTAAATTACAAGTTTTAGGAATTTCAGAATTTGAAAGCCCAGTTTGCCCTAAGCCCAGTTTCCACACTGGCCCACAAAGCCCAGTTTTCACGCTGGCCCCAAGCCCAGTTTTCACACTGGCCCCCAAGCCTAGTTTTCACACTGGCCCCCAAGCCCAGTTTCCACACTGGCCCCAATCTGTCGCAACCGACATCGCGACGGGACGACGATCCGAAGAAAATAAAAAGCGCGGGGTTTTGCAAAAGAGATTTGGGAGTCGCCACCATAGTTTATTCTGGAAAACTACGGAAAAACCATAAAATGATAAGGCATGGTCTGCGAAACTGAGATTCTTGGTTCGGGAGTCGGTTACGTGTAGGGAAGGTAGTAGCACCCCACAACGCCTGCCCTAAGGCAGTACCTTTAACTAAATATGCAAATATGATGTGGTTTTCAAAATGTTTAACTTTCCCCTAAAAATAAAATTCTAAAGAAACAAAATGTATTTTTTAGTTTTTTGGGCCCGACAAGGATTGACCTCGTTCCTACGTATTCTCATTCAAAATGAGAAATCAGGGTTACGTAGTTCTCTTTGGAAATTGTTTGAAAAGTTTGTTTAAGGAATTGTTTGAGAATTTTGCTTGGAAAATGATTATGGATAAATTTGGATTTTTGGGAAAGTGAACCTGACAAGGACTGGCCTTGCTCCTACGTATCTCCACTTTTGATGGAGAATCAAGGATCACGTAGTTCTGGCTGAGAAATTGTTTGTTGTTTGTGGATGTTTTTAGTTTCTGAAGATTTTTATATTTTTTGGTATTTTTTGATGTAATATTTAGATTTTTTGCGTAATGAGCACTAGGCTGATGCGTACGATCGCACGAGCACTCACACGGCTTTTTCCTTGTTTTTTATTGTTTTGCGTAATGAGCACTAGGCTGATGCGTACGATCGCACGAGCACTCACACGGCTTTTTCCTTATTTTTTATTGTTTTGCGTAATGAGCACTAGGCTGATGCGTACGATCGCACGAGCACTCACACGACTTTTTTTTTGTTTATTTTAGATTTTGGGTAATGAGTACTAGGCTGATGCATCGCACGAGTACTCATACCGATATTTATATTATTACATGTTTTTTAGAGTTTTATATTTTTTATTAAGAAGGATAGATGAGTTGAATATATATATGACATAAAAATGTGAAAAGCATAAAGAAAAATTGTGATAGAAAACAAGATAAATTTGTAAACTAAAAAAACTGATCAAAATGCATATATAAATAGAATGAAGAGAAAATGTGTACCTTGTTGAAGATTTGTGTGATGAAATAAAACCTTACTTGTAATAAGTTGTGAGAAAGATAGATGGAAGATGAAGAAGATAGCTTTATAGTAGAAATGGGGTATGGGATTTATTATGCATAGAGAGATTAGGAAATAATAAAATGTGAGAGAAAAATGAAGTAGAGTTTTGGGATGGAATGAAGAGATTTTGAGAGAGAAGAGATGGATCTTATGTAATTGTGTGTGTGTGAAGTAAAGGGAATGTAGGTATTTATAGAGTTAAGGATGAAGAAAGTTGATGAATAAAAATAATATAATAAGTTGTGGAAAATTTAGATGAAATAAAATATAATTAAAAAAAGATGAATAGAAAAAGTTAATGTGGAAAATAAGTGAAAGAAATAATATAAAAAGTTGATGGAGAAATTAGGTGTGGAAATTAAGTGGAAGAAATAATATAAAAAGTTGGTGGAGAAATTAGGTGTGGAAATTAAGTGGAAGAAATAATATAAAAAGTTGGTGGAGAAATTAGGTGAAATAAAATATAGTGAATAGTAAAAGTTAATGTGGAAAATAAGTGAAAGAAATAATATAAAAAGTTGGTGGAGAAATTAGGTGTGGAAATTAAGTGAATGAAATAATATAAAAAATTGGTGGAGAAATTAGGTGAAATAAAATATAGTGAATAGTAAAAGCTAATGTGGAAAATAAGTGAAAGAAATAATATAAAAAGTTGGTGGAGAGATTAGGTGTGGAAATTAAGTGAAAGAAATAATATAAAAAGTTGGTGGAGAAATTAGGTGAAATAAAATATAGTGAATAGTAAAAGTTAATGTGGAAAATAAGTGAAAGAAATAATATAAAAAGTGGGTGGAGAAATAAGGTGGAGAAAAATGGATAATAAAAAATGTTGATGGAGAAGATATAATTAAAAAATGTAAGTGGAAAAATTAGAAAAGTTTATATATAAAATTAATATGGAAATGATGTGGAAAAAGTAAATGAAAAAGGTAGATGATGTGGAATGAGATGTGGAGGGTGATGTGGATGATGATGTGGAGAGTGGGGTGTGATAAGAGAAAAAGGGTGGTGAGGAAGTAAAAAAGTAAGAGATTATTTTTGGCCATTGGGTTAAGTGTTTAAAAGAAAATTTGGGGTGCAAAAAGTAAAATAAATAGTATTTTTCATTTTGGTTATTTTTATGTTTTTTTTTATTTATTTTTGTGATGAATTTTATTTACCCGGACGAAATTGGGTATTGACAGATGCCCCTCTTTACTTAGATTTTACTAGATAATATGACAAACAATGTTTTTATATTATCAGAGTAAAAGATAAGTAAAGATAGAAATACTAATTTTGTCCGTATTTCAAAATGAACAAGTAACAATAAGATTTTTTTTATTATTAACAAGGTTAAGAGAATTGAGGTGTACTAACCTCATGGAGGGTGTACCAACCCTATGGATGAAGTGAGTGAGGTGTCATAACCTCGTGAAGGGTGTCGTAACCCTATGGATGAAGAGAATGAGGTGTACAAACCTCGTGGAGGGTGTCACAACCCTATGGAGGTGAATGAGGTGTCATAACCTCGTGGAGGGTGTCGTAACCCTATGGATGAAGTGAATGAGGTGTGCAAACCTCGTGAAGGGTGTCGTAACCCTATGGATGAAGTGAATGAGGTGTGCAAACCTCGTGAAGGGTGTCGTAACCCTATGGATGGAGTGAATGAGGTGTGCAAACCTCGTGAAGGGTGTCGTAACCCTATGGATGAAGTGAATGAGGTGTACAAACCTCGTGGAGGGTGTCACAACCCTATGGAAGTGAATGAGGTGTCATAACCTCGTGGAGGGTGTCATAACCCTATGGATGAAGTAAATGAGGTGTACAAACCTCGTGGAGGGTGTCACAACCCTATGGATGAATGAATGATAATTTTCATTATTGGGTTCGACCATTGTCTTACAGAGGGCCGAGATACCAATGACAGAAAGTAAAATTGTTTGATTGTTTTGAATTTGAAATTTGGATTTTGTTGAAATTTTGAGATGTTGAATTTTTTTGATTTTTTTTCTTGAGATAGAAATGAGTGTCCATTATTATTTTTTTGAAATGAGAAGCATGGTTGATGTAAATTTGGAAATTGCAGGAGAAAGCTTTGATGCATGTTGATTTTTTTTTTTTTTTGTCTTTTGGAAAGAAAAAAATTTGATGAAAATATGTAATTTTGAAATTGGAGAAGAAAACTTTGACGCATGTTGATGAGAAGATTTGATAAACATTCATGAAAATATGTACATGATGTTGACTTTTGATCCGTGATGGAAGATTATGAAACTATGACACTCTTTTTTTTTTTTTTTTTACTGAGTCAATTTGTTTTCTTTGAAATCATCAGTTTTAAGAAGATTTAGACGTTCATTTTCTTTTTTTTACAATGGATGTCCAATTCTAAAGTCAAATGTTCAAAATGAAGCTTCTGTGCTAGAAATTTCTTGACGAAATATTAGTGCGTACATGCTTGATATCAAGGGTTGGGACAAATATGTGGAAGGATTTGGAGAGTACCGGGTTGGCTACTTGGACCTCTTACTCCTTAAAACAAATACAAATGCCAATGTGAAGTCGTAGATACTCAGAAGTTGCCCCAGTTTGGGGGCATGGTAAAAAGATAGGTATGGACAAATGTATCTGTGAATTGTGAGGGTGTGAAATTCATATAACTTTTGCAAAATTGCCCCTGGTTTTGGGTATGAGTCACTTAAGTGAGGTTCAAAAAGAAGTTGCCCCCCATTTCGGGTTTACGAATGATGGACTCAGAGCCCCAAAGTGTCTGCCCCTGTTTTGAGGGTGGATTTATGAATTTCAGTGCGGACAAATCTGAGAGGCCCAACAAGGGATGCCTCGGTCTTGGTACGAACTTTGAATATGCAAATGAAACAAATGTGAGATTAACAAAGTTGTCCAATATTTTGAATGGGCCAAAACATATGAAATTCATAAAGTCGCCCAAAGTTGCCCCCTAGTTTAGGAATCGGGGAAGGAGTTTGAAAGTGATATGAATGTGTTCAGGAATTTGTGATGGATATGGAAATGATTGGCTTGAAAGGATTGCCCCAATTGGCTTGATTTTCCTTCATATAATTTTGATCAATAGGGAGTTCCCTTCTTCCGAGGACATTTATTTTTTTCATTTTTTTTTGTTAGTCATTTTGTCTTGTCTCAAAATTAAGCTTTATGAAAAATTAAGCAACCATCATTCAATCTGTGTGGACTTTTATTGAGCTTGTAATGTGGCTTGGGTTGAAGGGTATTGAAAGAAAAGATATAAAGGCCCAAATAAATGTTTGTGGATATACACTTTTTTTTTAAACAAGAGTTACCATCTACACCTTGTATCAGTTATTCGTCAAATCTCCTTTGACTATTTTGCCCTTTCTCAAATTGCATTCTTTGTTCATCGTCACTTTGTGATTCTTTCTATTTTTGCTTTGCTTTTGCTGAAATCTCTTCATTTGATCACTAAGTTTTTTTTTCTTTTTTTTTTGCTTATTGTTTGCAATTTGAGTTGACTTCTATTGTGATGGTAACCCTTGTTTAGGTAAATTTTTGAAAAGAAATTTCTTACTGGCTCAAATTTGGGATCAATATCTTTTTTTGGATGAAGAAAGATGGCCACACATCATTTCAAATTTTGGTTGTTTTATTTTCACAAGATTAATTAGGAGACAAAGCTAAATGATCCCAACAAGAGTCATTTTTCTTTTTCTTTTTCTTTTTGTTTTTTGTCCCAACGGATTCAAGGATCTCCCAAATGAAAGCCAATGAAGGTAATCTTAACAAGGAAAATCTGCCCCAGTGTAAAAGTTTGCGTTTATTTGGACGCAGGAACAGGATTGGATCAATCTCTTGGTATAGCGAGGGCTGAAGGATGATGTTTTCAAGCGATGCACACATAGATATCTCTTAAGAATATGTGATTCAATCATTTGACTATAGAAGACTCTGACATCCATTTCATTTTTTGTGAAATGTCATACAGAGGATGATTTGCATCGAAAATAAATGACTCATCTTTTAACACGACATGCATATATTTTTTTTGGTTTTATGAATGAAGAAAAGTAATATGAAGTAAAATGATGATAGTAGCTGAAAAACAGATTTTTTTTTTTTTTTTTAGAGAAAATTGGGTTTGGTGGCCAATGTGAAAACTGGGCTTGATGGGCCAGTGTGGAAACTGGGCTTTGCGGGCCAGGGTGAAAAACTGGGCTTTGCGGGCCAGTGTGGAAACTGGGCTTTGCGTGCTAGTGTGAAAAACTGGGCTTTGCGAGCCAGTGTGGAAACTGGGCTTTGCGGGCCAGTGTGGAAAACTGGGCTTTGCAGGCCAGTGTGGAAACTGGGCTTTGTGTGCCAGTGTGGAAACTGGGCTTTGTAGGACAAGTGTGGAAACTGGGCTTTGCGGGCCAGTGTAGAAACTGGGCTTTGCGGGCCAGTGTGGAAACTGCGCTTGGCAGGCCAGCATGGAAACTAGGCATTGCAGGCCAGTATGGAAAATGGGCTTTGCGGGTCAATGTGGAAAATGGGCTTTGATGGGCCAGTGTGGAAACTGCGCTTGGTAGGCCATGCGGGCTGAGCTTTGTGGGCCAATGTGGAAACTGGGCTTTGTGGGGCCAACATGGGAACTGGGCTTTGTAGGCCAGTATGGAAAATGGGCTTTGTTGGCCAGTGTGGAAACTTGGGCTTTGCGGGTCGATGCGGAAAATGGGCTTTGATGGGCCTCTGATGGAAATGACGACTAATAAAATCGAAAAAATAATTTTGGACAATATGAATTCGAATTTTCGATCATCCTTTTTTTTTTGAAAAAATTTTTGGTTTGTTTTTAGTGAAAACAGACTTAAGGAAAAAAAATGCACATCAATTGGGTTCAAAGAACCCAAGAAATAATTTCAGTTTTTGTTTTGAAATTTTTTTTGAAATTTTTTTTATTTTAATAATTTTTTCTTAATTTTTATTTAAGAAAAATAGATATATAACATGTGAAAATAATTAATTAATATTACACGTTTAAAACAAAATATTTTTCGAAAGATAACAACAATTCACATTTTATTTGTATAAAAAATGATGTCCAGAAATTCGAAACAATGATCCATATTGCCCCTAAAATATGTACAATTTCATTAATTAAATTTTGAATTTTCATGCCCCAAAAATATTTTTGAGAAATTCCAATTTTTTATTTTTTAGAATGATTTTGAGAATTTAATAGTAAATAAATTAATTATGAATTCAAATTTTATTTATTTATTTTCATATTCTCTCTTTTTTATTTTATTTTATTTTTAAAAGAAATATGACACATTTATTGTAAAATAGACAAACTGAAACAAAGTAGTCTCCCTTTCGTGCCTTATCAGAGGTTGAATGACTAAAGTTCTAAGGCTAAATATATTCATTCACAAGGATAGTTCCCTAATGCTTAAATCAAGGCCACCAGAGCTATGGCTCTTTTCACTGTTTCTCCACAACAGTCAGAGTAATCAACTAGATGTGGAGACACAAATGAAGAGAACAGACTCTAGCTGGGGTTCTCACGATAGCCAAACAGGAAGTATGTCCCAAATGACACCGCTACACAACCCCTCTAATTCTAAGTTGCGCTCAGACCCGGGTATAGGGCCCCACTCATGATATCCATAGTGTTTGTGTGTGAAGGGAGAAAGCAATGCAAAACAACACTTGCAAAATAAACACAAGTAAGTAGATATATCAGACATAGATAAAGAACAATTATTCCAAACATATTGAACAAGTAAAAGAAACTCACATGCAATTATTCCAAATATCAAACAGAGATAATGAAAAAGGGAAAAAACACTCAGAAAAACCACATCGAATTCGCACATCTAATTAAGTGGCTCGACTCTCTAAAATCCCCAACGGAGTCGCCATTTGTCGCAACCGGGATCGCGACGGGACGACGATCCGAAGAAAATAAAAAGCGCGGGGTTTTGCAAAAGAGATTTGGGAGTCGCCACCATAGTTTATTCTGGAAAACTACGGAAAAACCATAAAATCATAAGGCATGGTCTGCGAAACTGAGATTCTTGGTTCGGGAGTCGGTTACGTGTAAGGAAGGTATTAGCACCCCACAACGCCTGCCCTAAGGCAGTACCTTTAACTAAATATGCAAATATGATGTGGTTTTCAAAATGTTTAACTTTCCCCTAAAAATAAAATTCTAAAGAAACAAAATGTATTTTTTAGTTTTTTGGGCCCGACAAGGATTGACCTCATTCCTACGTATTCTCATTTAGAATGAGAAATCAGGGTTACGTAGTTCTCTTTGGAAATTGTTTGAAAAGTTTGTTTAAGGAATTGTTTGAGAATTTTGCTTGGAAAATGATTATGGATAAATTTGGATTTTTGGGAAAGTGAACCTGACAAGGACTGGCCTTGCTCCTACGTATCTCCACTTTTGATGGAGAATCAAGGATCACGTAGTTCTGGCTGAGAAATTGTTTGTTGTTTGTGGATGTTTTTAGTTTCTGAAGATTTTTATATTTTTTGGTATTTTTTGATGTAATATTTAGATTTTTTGCATAATGAGCACTAGGCTGATGCGTACGATCGCACGAGCACTCACACGGCTTTTTCCTTGTTTTTTATTGTTTTGCGTAATGAGCACTAGGCTGATGCGTACGATCGCACGAGCACTCACACGGCTTTTTCCTTATTTTTTATTGTTTTGCATAATGAGCACTAGGCTGATGCGTACGATCGCACGAGCACTCACACGACTTTTTTTTTGTTTATTTTAGATTTTGGGTAATGAGTACTAGGCTGATGCGTACGATCGCACGAGTACTCATACCGATATTTATATTATTACATGTTTTTTAGAGTTTTATATTTTTTATTAAGAAGGATAGATGAGTTGAATATATATATGACATAAAAATGTGAAAAGCATAAAGAAAAATTGTGATAGAAAACAAGATAAATTTGTAAACTAAAAAAACTGATCAAAATGCATATATAAATAGAATGAAGAGAAAATGTGTACCTTGTTGAAGATTTGTGTGATGAAGTAAAACCTTACTTGTAATAAGTTGTGAGAAAGATAGATGGAAGATGAAGAAGATAGCTTTATAGTAGAAATGGGGTATGGGATTTATTATGTATAGAGAGATTAGGAAATAATAAAATGTGAGAGAAAAATGAAGTAGAGTTTTGGGATGGAATGAAGAGATTTTGAGAGAGAAGAGATGGATCTTATGTAATTGTGTGTGTGTGAAGTAAAGGGAATGTATGTATTTATAGAGTTAAGGATGAAGAAAGTTGATGAATAAAAAAAATATAATAAGTTGGTGGAAAATTTAGATGAAATAAAATATAATTAAAAAAGATGAATAGAAAAAGTTAATGTGGAAAATAAGTGAAAGAAATAATATAAAAAGTTGATGGAGAAATTAGGTGTGGAAATTAAGTGGAAGAAACAATATAAAAAGTTGGTGGAGAAATTAGGTGTGGAAATTAAGTGGAAGAAATAATATAAAAAGTTGGTGGAGAAATTAGGTGAAATAAAATATAGTGAATAGTAAAAGTTAATGTGGAAAATAAGTGAAAGAAATAATATAAAAAGTTGGTGGAGAAATTAGGTGTGGAAATTAAGTGGAAGAAATAATATAAAAAGTTGGTGGAGAAATTAGGTGAAATAAAATATAGTGAATAGTAAAAGTTAATGTGGAAAATAAGTGAAAGAAATAATATAAAAAGTTGGTGGAGAAATTAGGTGTGGAAATTAAGTGAAAGAAATAATATAAAAAGTTGGTGGAGAAATTAGGTGAAATAAAATATAGTGAATAGTAAAAGCTAATGTGGAAAATAAGTGAAAGAAATAATATAAAAAGTTGGTGCAGAGATTAGGTGTGGAAATTAAGTGAAAGAAATAATATAAAAAGTTGGTGGAGAAATTAGGTGAAATAAAATATAGTGAATAGTAAAAGTTAATGTGGAAAATAAGTGAAAGAAATAATATAAAAAGTGGGTGGAGAAATAAGGTGGAGAAAAATGGATAATAAAAAATGTTGATGGAGAAGATATAATTAAAAAATGTAAGTGGAAAAATTAGAAAAGTTTATATATAAAATTAATATGGAAATGATGTGCAAAAAGTAAATGAAAAAGGTAGATGATGTGGAATGAGATGTGGAGGGTGATGTGGATGATGATGTGGAGAGTGGGGTGTGATAAGAGAAAAAGGGTGGTGAGGAAGTAAAAAAGTAAGAGATTATTTTGGGCCATTGGGTTAAGTGTTTAAAAGAAAATTTGGGGTGCAAAAAGTAAAATAAATAGTATTTTTCATTTTGGTTTTTTTTATGTTTTTTTTTATTTATTTTTGTGATGATATTTATTTACCCGGACGAAATTTGGGGTGCAAATTCTAAAGTTAAATGTTCAAAATGAAGCTTCTGTGCTAAAAATTAAAATGTTTTTTTTTTAAATCATCAATTAGTATTTCTATCTTTACTTATCTTTTACTCTGATAATATAAAAACATTGTTTGTCATATTATCTAGTAAAATCTAAGTAAAGAGGGGCAGCTCTCAATACCAAATTTCGTCCGGGTAAATAAAATTAATCACAAAAAAAAAAACATAAAAACACCAAAATGAAAAACACTATTTACTTTACTTTTTGCACCCCTCAATTTTCTATTAAACACTTAATCCAATGGTCCAAAATAATCTCACTTTTTTTACTTCCTCACCACCCATCTTTTCTTATCACACCCCATTCTCCACATCACCCTCCACATCTCATTCCACATCATCTACCTTTTTCATTTATTTTTTCCACATCATTTCCATATTAATTTTATATATCAACTTTTCTAATTATTCCACTTACATTTTTTTATTATATCTTCTCCATCAACATTTTTTATTATCCATTTTTATTATATCCCCAGTGGAGTCGCCATCTGTCGCAACCAGAATCGCGACAGGACGACGATCCGAAAAATAAAAACGTTTTTTGAAAAAAGAGAGATTTGGAGTCGCCACCATAGTTTATTCTGGAAAACTACGGAAAAACCATAAAATGATAAGGCATGGTCTGCGAAAATGAGATTCTAAATTCGGGAGTCGGTTACGTGTAGGGAAGGTGTTAGCACCCTACAACGCCTGCCCTAAGGCAGTACCTTTAACTAAATATGCGAATGTGATGTGGTTTTCAAAATGTTTAACTATCCCCTAAAATAAAATTCTAAAGAAACAAAATATTTTTTAGTTTTTTAGGCCCGACAAAGATTGACCTTACTCCTACGTATTCTCATTAAGAATGAGAAATCAGGGTTACGTAGTTCTTTTAGAAAACTGCTTGAAAATTTGTTTGGAAATTGTTTGAGAAATTGATTATGGATAAATTTGGATTTTTGGGAAAGTGAACCTGACAAGGACTGGCCTTGCTCCTACGTATCTCCACTTTTGATGGAGAATCAAGGATCACGTAGTTCTGGCCGGAAGATTGTTTGTTGTTTGAGAGTGTTGATTTTTTTTGGTTTTTGAAGATTTTATATTTTTTGGTATTTTTTGATGTAATATTTAAATTTTTGCGTAATGAGCACTAGGCTGATGCGTACGATCGCACGAGTACTCACACGACTTTTTCCTTGTTTTTTATTGTTTTGCGTAATGAGCACTAGGCTGATGCGTACGATCGCACGAGTACTCACACGGCTTTTTCCTTATTTTTTATTGTTTTGCATAATGAGCACTAGGCTGATGCGTACGATCGCACGAGTACTCACACGGCTTTTTCCTTATTTTTTATTGTTTTGCGTAATGAGCACTAGGCTGATGCGTACGATCGCACGAGTACTCACACGACTTTTTCCTTATTTTTTATTGTTTTGCGTAATGAGCACTAGGCTGATGCGTACGATCCCACGAGCACTCACACGGCTTTTTTTGTTTATTTTAGATTTTGGGTAATGAGTACTAGGCTGATGCGTACGATCGCACGAGTACTCATACCGATATTTATATTATTACATGTTTTTTAAAGTTTTATATTTTTTTATTAAGAAGGATAGATGAGTTGAATATATATATATATATATATATATATATATATATATATATATATATATATATATATATATATATATATATATATATATATATATATATATATATATATATATATATATATGACATAAGAATGTGAAAAGCATAAAGAAAAATTGTGATAGAAAACAAGATGAATTTATAAACTAAAAAAAATGATCAAAATGCATATATAAATAGAATGAAGAGAAAATGTGTACCTTGTTGAAGATTTGTGTGATGAAATAAAACCTTACTTGTAATAAGTTGTGAGAAAGATAGATGGAAGATGAAGAAGATAGCTTTATAGTTGAAATGAGGTATGGGATTTATTATGTATAGAGAGATTGGAAAATAGTAAAATGTGAGAGAAAAATGAAGTAGAGTTTTGGGATGGAATGAAGAGATTTTTAGAGAGAAGAGATGGATATTATGTAAAAAAAAATGTCTGTGTGAAGTGAAGAGAATGTAGGTATTTATAGAGTTAAGGATGAAGAAAGTTGATGAATAAAAATAATATAATAAGTTGGTGGAAAATTTAGATGAATTAAAAAAAGGTGAATAGAAAAAGTTAATGTGGAAAATAAGTGAAAGAAATAATATAAAAAGTTGGTGGAGAAAGTAGGTGAAATAAAATATAGTAAATAGTAAAAGTTAATGTGGAAAATAAATGAAAGAAATAATATAAAAAGTTGGTGGAGATATTAGGTGTGGAAATTAAGTGAAAGAAATAATATAAAAAGCCGGTGGAGAAATTAGGTGTGGAAATTAAGTGAAAGAAATAATATAAAAAAGTTGGTGGAGAAAGTAGGTAAAATAAAATATAGTGAATAGTAAAAGTTAATGTGGAAAATAAGTGAAAAAATAATATAAAAAGTTGGTGGAGAAATTAGGTGTGGAAATTAAGTGAAAGAAATAATATAAAAAGTTGGTGGAGAAATTAGGTGTGGAAATTAAGTGAAAGAAATAATATAAAAAAGTTGGTGGAGAAAGTAGGTAAAATAAAATATAGTGAATAGTAAAAGTTAATGTGGAAAATAAGGGAAAGAAATAATATAAAAAGTGGGTGGAAAAATAAGGTGGAAAAAAAAATGGATAATAAAAAATGTTGATGGAGAAGATATAATAAAAAAATGTAAGTGGAATAATTAGAAAAGTTGATATATAAAATTAATATGGAAATGATGTGGAAAAAATAAATGAAAAAGGTAGATGATGTGGAATGAGATGTGGAGGGTGATGTGGAGAATGGGGTGTGATAAGAAAAGATGGGTGGTGAGGAAGTAAAAAAAGTGAGATTATTTTGGACCATTGGATTAAGTGTTTAATAGAAAATTTAGGGGTGCAAAAAGTAAAATAAATAGTGTTTTTCATTTTGGTGTTTTTATGTTTTTTTTTTTGTGATTAATTTTATTTACCCGGACGAAATTTGGTATTGACAGCTGCCCCTCTTTACTTAGATTTTACTAGATAATATGACAAACAATGTTTTTATATTACCAGAGTAAAAGATAAGTAAAGATAGAAATACTAATTTCGTCCGTATTTAAAAATGAACAAGGAACTAAAAAAACAAGGCTCAGAGAATTGAGGTATAAATATCGCGGAGGGTGTAACAACCCTATGGATGAAGTTGATGAGGTGTAACAAACCTCGTGGAGGGTGTCGTAACCCTATGGATGAAGTGAATGAGGTGTACAAACCTCGTGGAGGGTGTCATAACCCTATGCATAAGTGAATGAGGTGTACAAACCTCGTGGAGGGTGTCGTAACCCTATGGATGAATGAATGAGGTGTACAAACCTCGTGGAGGGTGTCACAACCCTATGGATGAAGTGAATGAGGTGTACAAACCTCGTGGAGGGTGTCATAACCCTATGGATAAAGTGAATGAGGTGTACAAACCTCGTGGAGGGTGTCGTAACCCTATGGAAGTGAATGAGGTGTCATAACCTCGTGGAGGGTGTCGCAACCCTATGGATGAAGTGAATGAGGTATACAAACCTCGTGGAGGGTGTCGTAACCCTATGGATGAAGTGAATGAGGTGTACAAACCTCGTGGAGGGTGTCGTAACCCTATGGAAGTGAATGAGGTGTCGTAACCTCGTGGAGGGTGTCGCAACCCTATGGATGAAGTGAATGAGGTGTACAAACCTCGTGGAGGGTGTCATAACCCTATGGATAAAGTGAATGAGGTGTACAAACCTCGTGGAGGGTGTCGTAACCCTATGGAAGTGAATGAGGTGTCATAACCTCGTGGAGGGTGTCGCAACCCTATGGATGAAGTGAATGAGGTGTACAAACCTCGTGGAGGGTGTCGTAACCCTATGGATGAAGTGAATGAGGTGTACAAACCTCGTGTAGGGTGTCGTAACCCTATGGATGAATGAATGAGGTGTCATAACCTTGTGGAGGGTGTCGCAACCCTATGGATTAAGTGAATGAGGTATACAAACCTCGTGGAGGGTGTCGTAACCCTATGGATGAAGTGAATGAGGTGTACAAACCTCGTGGAGGGTGTCGCAACCCTATGGAAGTGAATGAGGTGTCATAACCTCGTGGAGGGTGTCTCAACCCTATGGATAAAGTTGATGAGGTGTACAAACCTCGTGGAGGGTGTCATAACCCTATGGATGAAGTGAATGAGGTGTACAAACCTCGTGGAGGGTGTCATAACCCTATGGATAAGTGAATGATTTGAGTTTGATTGCTGGGCTCGACCATTGCCTTGCATAGGGCCGAGATACCAATGGCAGAAAGTAAAATTGGGCTCGACCATTGTCTTACAGAGGGCCGGGATACCGATAGCAGAAAGTAAAATTTTGTGATTGAATTGGAAAGTTTGAATTTGTTCATTTGTTTTGAAATTTTGAGATGTTGAATTTCTGATTTTTGATTGATTTTTATTTTTTTTGAGATAGAAATGAGTAACCATTTTTTTTGAATTTTTTTTTATGAAATCAGGAACAAAGTTTTAGAACTTTTGCTCAAGGTTGAAAATATGATTAAACAAGGTGTTGCATCTTTGTACAAGGATTAGGATTTTGAAACCTCGATATGCAAGAGAAACATGACTGATGTAAATTTTGAAATTGGAGGAGAAAACTTTGATGCACGTTGATAACAGTTGAAAAACTGTTATTTTCATGATTAAAATTGACACTAAAAGCAACCTTTACACTTAGAAACTAGCTTGAAATCATGTTTTTCCTCATGTTTTTAGAAATAAGAGAGCTGGACAGGTTTATGCTTGATTTCAGTGTTTTTATGCAGGTTTTAAGGTGAATTTGGTGAAAGAAGTGAAGAAGGAGAGAGATGAAATCAGAAAAGACAATAAAAAGTGCAAAAGGAGAAGCCGAAGTCACCGCTCAGCGGCAGTTTACCGCTGAGCGGCACTCAGGAGCTTGCGGGAGGTCCGCTGAGGGGCAAAATGGCCGCTGAGGGGAGCAAACAAGTCACGCACTCACCGCTGAGCGGTATTTTACCGCTGAGCGGCACTCTGGAAGTCACGTAAGGTCCGCTGAGGGGCAAAATGGCCGCTGAGGGGAGAAAACAAGTCACGCACTCACCGCTGAGCGGCACTTTAATGGGCTTGCACTTGACTTTTTGTAATTTACGAATGATATATAAGCTTTAGGGTTTCCTAGGGTTAGGCATCTCTGGCTGGAACGAAGAAAACACTCTCTCTTCCACCCCTTTGAAGGAGGATCTTGGATGCTGAGGCTTCCTCTTCAGCTTTTTAGGGTTTATTCTTTCATTATTTCATTGTAATTCATCTAGGTTCACCATGAATATGGTGAACTAAACTCTGTATGTTTGTTGGGGAATCAATGTAATCTTGTGAAACTCTCATATATGGAATCTGTTTTTACATCTTTTAATTAAGACTTATGCTTTCTTTTCATCATTAGTTAGGGTTTTTCCTCTTTGCTTAATGCTTGCATTGTTTAACTCATTCGATGCATGATTATTGGTTTTGTCGATACGGGCACGTACGGGGAAGTCTAGATCCGGGGAATTTCTCCCAATTTTATATTGGTTGTCGTTAAGCTCCTGCACTTATGAACTGATCATTAGGAATGCTAGGAATTGTATGAACTCGTGATTAGGGAGAAGCCTTCTGGAAAGGTACATTAGAGAGTGGCATTAACAATGATGATTTGACTGTTGAATTCCTAAAATATATGAGAGTGGATAAGATGAAATTGAACCCCAAAAACATATTCATATCTATAATTCATTGAAAGTGTTTATCTTTTGATTTTTGCCATTGATCAAAATTCATGCATACATGTTTATTTTCTGTCTTGCATTTTAAACCCCAAATATTTCGTTTGTAAGTCTTAGTTAATCAAGAAACCACATAACTAAACTAGGCCGTGAGTCCTTTGGGAAGAACGATACTTGGTCTAACCAAGTTTATTACTTGAACGATTCGGTCATACTTGCCGATTGAAAACAAGTTTGTGACATCATAATTTGGTGTTCATAAATTTGTCCATCACACGTTGATTTTTTTTTTGTCTTTTTGAAAGAAGAAGGTTTGGTGAAAATATGTAATTTTGAAATTGGAGGAGAAAACTTTGAGGCATTTTGATTTTTGTTTTTGTCTTTTTGAAGGAAGAAGATTTGATAAACATTCATGAAAATATGTACATGATGTTGACTTTTGATTTTGATGATTTTTTTTTTTTTATATTTTTGTGGAAGGTTATGAAACTATGACACTTTTTTTTAGTCAATTTGTTTTCTTTGAAATCATCGAATTTATGAAGACCTTCATATTATTATTTATTATTATGTTTTTTTTGCAATGGATGTCCAATTCTAAAGTCAAATGTTCAAAATGAAGCTTGTGTGCTGGACATTTTTTGATGAAATACTAGTGTGTACATGCTTCATATCAGAGGTTGGTTAAAATGGTATAAAAGATTTTTGGAAAGGTTTAGAGGAGACTGAAATGGCTTTTTTGGGCACATCATTCCTCATACAATCATCAATGAAGATGTAATATCTGAAGGTCAATGTGAGGGGATAAGTAATGAATCAAGGAGTGAGAACATCAAAAATTGCCCCAATAAATTTATGAAGTTTAGGGCGAACCAAGGTCATACGAGGCCCAACGAGGGATGCCCTAATCTTGGTATGAGCTTTGACCATACAGATGAAATTTGTTTATGAGATTAACAAAGTTGCCCAATATTTTGAACGGGCAAAAACATATGAAACTCAACAAGTTGCCCTAGTTTTGGGAGAATTGGCGAAAAGGTTACGTAAAACCTACAAAGTTGCCCCCTAGTTTGGGAATCGGGGGAAGAATTTGAATGGGATATGAATTCGTTCAAAAAAATGTGATGGATATGGAAATGATTGGCTTAAAAGGATTGCCCCTATTGGCTTGATTTTCCTTCATATAATTTTGATCAACAGGGAGTTCCCTTCTTCCGTGGACATTTTTTTTATCATTTTTTACAACTGTATTGTTAGTCATTTTGTCTTGTCTCAAAATTAAACTTTATGAAAATGTAAGCAACCATAATTCGATCTGTGTGGACTTTTATTGAGCTTGTAATGCGGCTTGGGCTGAAGGGTATTGAAAGAAAAGATATGAAGGCCCTAATAAATGTTTGTGGGTTATTTGAAACAAGAGTTACCATCTACATCTTGTATCAGCTATTCGTCAAATCTGTTTTTGACTATTTTGCTCATTCTTTGTTCGTCATCACTTTGTGATTCGTTCTATTTTTGCTTCACTTTTGATGAATTTTCTTCATTTGATCACTAAGTGTGTTCTTTTGCAATTTGAGTTGACTTCTATTGTAATGGTAACTCTTACTCGGGTAAATTTGAAAAGGAATTATTTCTTGGCTCAAATGGGTATCAATGGATATATTTTTTTTGTTTCTTTTTGGATGAAGGAAAATGGCCACACATCATCTTGAACTCTGGTCACTTTATTTTCGAAAGATTAACTCTATGACAAATCAATTGACTTCAGCACGAGTTGTTTTTCTTTTTATTTTCTTTTTGAAACTCTTTTTTTTTTGTCTTTGAAGGATTCAGGGATCACCTAACTGACAAAATTATGGGCAGGCACATTTGCCCCAAAATATAATTTTGTTCATCTTGGGCAATGATTGGGGTCAATCCTTTTGTACAATGAAGGCCGGAGGATGGATGCTTTCAAACAAAGGCTCAACTAAGGCTAACAGGTAGATGTTTACAAACAAAGGTTCAATTAAGGCTGAGCATGAGGGATGGATGTTTACAAACAAAGGCTGAATGAAGTCTGACGGGTAGATGTTTACAAATAAAGATTCAATGAAGGCTGATGATGGATATTACTAAGGAATGAGTATTCTCAAGCAATGCACACACTGAGGTTCAAATGGCAAATGTGACCCAATTATCTGACCCAACAAAGAATGACATCCATTTTCTTTTTATTCTTAGAATAACATAAACTTGATGACTTACCTCGAAAACAATTGACTCAATTATCTTTTTGAATTTTTCAAATTTGTGTTCTCTTTTTTTTTATGAATACAGAAATGTAATGATGAAACTAACTGAAACAAATCTTTTTGAATTTTCAAAATTGTGCATCATTCTTTTATGAAGAAATCATGCGAATCATTCAAACATATTTTTTTTATATTTTTTCACTTGGGCTATCCCTTTTTTTTTTTTTTTGACTGGAAATATGCATCATGAAACGAAAACTGATGCACTTATTGAAAGAAATATTTTTGTATTTTTCACACTTATATTCCTCTTTATTTAGTAAATGAAAGATATGCTAATGAGGGAAAATTATGCAATTCACTGAAAGAAATCTTTTTGTATTTTCAAATTTATGCTGCATTTTATTTTATGAACGAAAAATGTGTTAATGAGGAAAAATTATGAGGTTTACTGAAGGAAATATTTTTGTATATTTTTTTTAATAGAGAACGAGAAATGGACTTAATGAGCTTAGAATTGGACTTTTCTTTTTGACACGGAAAAAATCCAAATCGGATCGGACCTGAGGAGAAGTAACATAGAAGGAAGTTGGACTTACCAGGCACATTGACCCAATGGATCAGATGACCTGAGTCGTGAAAGCTTGACACAAGAAAATGACAAAGAAAATATTTTTTCATTTTTCATATTTTATGGTACAAGCTAAAAGAAATTCATATTTTTTTTAGAGGATTTCAGAAAATTGAATTAGAGAAGATTTCACAACACTCTCTCGACCCAATGGGACCAAAAACTATTCTTCTTATGTTCATAACAAAAATCTTGAACAGGGTCTGAATTCCTCTATTTTTATTTTTAGCAATTATGAATTGGACAACACGAAACAAGCAGAGACAAGCGTTTCCTTCTATTTTTTAGGATTTCAGATGCATTGACTCAAGAGAAACCACATATGCCAACTGGGCCTAATGGGCTCGCAAACTGTTCATCTTTAATTCTTAATTTTTTTTTTGACAACAAATTCCAAGAAAATCATGCATGATAATTTGGAAGACTGTACTGAAAACACATTGTTAACAATTTGTATCTTCCACAATTATGCTGCTTTTTTATTTGACAAATATATTACTAAGGAAAATTATGCAATTTACGGAAAGAAATCTTTTTGTATTTTTTGACAGAGAAGGACAATTGGACTCAATGGGCTCCGAACCGATCTTTTCTTTTCTTTTTTTTGTTTTTTACTTTCCGACATGGGAAAATCCAGATCGGATCGGACCTGAGGAGAAGTAACATAGAAGGAAGTTGGACTTACCAGGCACATTGACCCAATGGATCAGATGACCTGAGCCGTGTGAACTTGACACAAGAAGATGACAAAGAAAACATTTTTTTTTCATTTTTCATAGTTTATGGAACAAGCTAAAAGAAATTCATTTTTTCATTTTTTTTTGTTATGAGAGGATTTCACAAGATTGAACTAAAGGAAATTTTGCAACACTACTAGACTCAATGGGCCCAACACTATTCTTTTTACAACCATGACAAAATCTTCAGACAAGGGTCTGAATTCCTCTATTTTTATTTTTTGCATAAATACTTGTTCACACAAATGGAAAGGGAAATTATGAATTGAAAACACAAAATCTACATAAACATGTATTTTTTATTTTTCAGAAATTCAGATGCACTGGTTCAAGAGAAACCACATATGACAATGGGGCCTAATGGGTTCAAAAACTGTTCTTCTTTTTTTCAAAATCTTTTTAACTACAAACTCAAAGAAAATCACACAGGACAATTTGAACAAATGCACTAAACAGAAAGTGTTCAAAATTATCATTTTGATATTTTTTTTTGAGGTTTTGATTGGCTTTTATTTTACAGGACTACAAAGAAAAATGGGTCAAACTTTGACCTGAAGCAAATCGAACCAAATGCAAGGCAGTCTCAGCTTAACGGGCCGGACAGACCCAAATGTGAGTGCGACACAAGGAATTGAAAATATTTTTATTTTTTTTTGTTGTAAAGTGAAGTCTGACATTATGTGAAAATTATGAAACATGATGAGGGAAATATTTTTTATTTTATTTTATTTATTTATTTGAGAAAACAAAACTAAGGAAAACATTACACTGAAAATGGGCCCAGATGGGCTCAACGATAACTATTCCTACTATCACACTCAAAAAATTGAAATCTAACTTGAATTCTTTTTTTTTTTTTTGACAAATCTCAGAATGATACATCATTCAACAACAAGAATGTGAAAACAAAATATTTTTGACATATTTTCAAAAGAAGTAGACTCGAGAGAAAACCACGAAGGCCATTGGGCCTAATGGGCTCGAGCACTGTTCCCTTTTTTCAATATTTTTTATTTTTAGATTTATTCAAAATGTAGAAGAAGAAGGAATAAAATCAAACAAAATGGTGTGATGTGAAATTACAAACATGCCAAAATAATTCTTCACTCAAATTTATATTTCAGAAGAATTGGGTTCAAAGAAGGCTAACATGACAATAAGGCCCAATGAACCTGAAAAATGTCCTTTATCATGCAAATGAAAACAATTTTGAACACTTCAAATTTTACATCACTCCATTTACTATTTTTGAAAATTTTCTATTTATCACATTTTTTATATTTTGTTTTATTATTCTTTTGGTGAAATCGGATCATCTAAGAAGTCTTGTATTGGGCCGGATTGACCCAACAAAACCCTACCCGTTTTCAGATTTTCAATTTTTTTTTTGTTTTTTTTGTTTTTGTTTTTGTTTTTTTTTTTTGAATTCAGAAAGACCGGGACTGTGACATCAGACGGTGGCAACGACCGAAACTATGGTTACAGTTGAAAGCTTTGGCTATAAATCGAGCGCTCCTCCGTGTCGGCCGACATTTCAGTCTGATCACTCTCTCTCTTGCTCTCCCTTTCTCTCTCTATCTTGAGTGTCTGGATCTGCGAGGAGCCTCTGTCCCCGCGTGACTTCGAAGGCGTCCGAGTCCTCCGACGAGCTTCTGTAAGCCCTTCTTCTCCGGGTAAGTCCTCTTTCCTTCTTTCTTTCCTTCTTTGATGTTTTTCCTTTCCTTCCTTCTCTTTAAGCTTTTCCGCTCTTCTTTATGCTTTCTCTCCTTTTCTTCCCCTCTTTCCTTTAAACTTTTCCGTGTTTCCCTTTCCTTATTCCCTTTAAACTTTCCGTTTGTTGTTCTTTCTACCTTCATGTTGTTTTCTTCGTTCCCTTATGCTTTCCAGTTTTTCTTTTAAGCTTTCATTTGCTTTCCTTTTTTTTTTAGTTATATTTTTCTTTCAGTATTATTTGTCCTCTTCCTTTCCTGCCTCCTTTATTTGCTTTCTTCTTCTTTTCCTTTGTTCTCTTTTTATTAACTTAAAAATAAGAACACATTGTCTTAAACTAAGGGGTATATAGGCTGGAAACCAGACGTTAATCTCCCTTCGTTTAGCTCTGAAGTTCAATTTTTGTTTGGCCTTTAAGTTCAATTTTTGTATGGCACCTTTAGTTTCTCTTTGGGATATTGATCCTCTGCTAGGTAATGGTCGAACCATTTTTATTGCATCGTGATTCTCTTCATCTCACGTACTTGAATCGATTGTTATTTTCCTCTTTTCTCTTTGAAACCCAGACGAAATTAGTATTTCTATCTTTACTTATCTTTTACTCTAATAATATAAAAACGTTGTTTGTCATATTATCTAATAAAATCTAAGTAAAGAGGGGCAGCTGTCAATACCCAATTTCGTCTGGGTAAATAAAATTCATCACACAAAAAAAAATAAAAAAAAAACATAAAAACACCAAAATGAAAAACACTATTTATTTTACTTTTTGCACCCCCAAATTTTCTTTTAAACACTTAATCCAATGGCCCAAAATAATCTCACTTTTTTACTTCCTCACCACCCATCTTTTCTTATCACACCCCATTCTCCACATCACCATCCACCTCACCCTCCACATCTCATTCCACATCATCTACCTTTTTCATTTACTTTTTCCACATCATTTCCATATTAATTTTATATATCAACTTTTCTAATTTTTCCACTTACTTTTTTTTAATTATATCTTCTCCATCAACATTTTTTATTATCCATTTTTCTCCACCTTATTTCTCCACCCACTTTTTATATTATTTCTTTCACTTATTTTCCACATTAACTTTTACTATTCACTATATTTTATTTCACATAATTTCTCCACCAACTTTTATATTATTTCTTTCACTTAATTTCCACACCTAATTTCTCCACCAACTTTTTATATTATTTCTTTCACTTATTTTCCACATTAACTTTTACTATTCACTATATTTTATTCACCTAATTTCTCCACCAACTTTTTATATTATTTCTTCCACTTAATTTCCACACCTAATTTCTCCACCAACTTTTTATATTATTTCTTCCACTTAATTTCCACACCTAATTTCTCCATCAACTTTTTATATTATTTCTTTCACTTATTTTCCACATTAACTTTTTCTATTCATCTTTTTTTAATTATATTTTATTTCCTCTAAATTTTCCACCAACTTATTATATTATTTTTATTCATCAACTTTCTTCATCCTTAACTCTATAAATACCTACATTTCCTTCACTTCACACACATTTTTTACATAATATCCATCTTCTTTCTCTCACACACAATTACATTCCATCCAAAAACTCTACTTCATTTTTCTCTCACATTTTACCATTTCCTATTCCCTTAATATTAAATGCTATACCATATTTTACTACAAAACCATCTTCCTCACCTTCCATCTATCTTTCTCACAACCTACTACAAGTAAGGTTTTATTTCATCACACAAATCTTCAACAAGGTACACATTTTCTCTTCATTCTATTTATATATGCATTTTGATCATTTCTTTTAGTTTACAAATTTGTCTTGTTTTCTATTCCTTTATGCTTTTCACATTTTTATGTCATAGATATTTCAACCCACCTCTCTTTCTTAATAAAAATAATAAAAAATATAAAACTTAAAAAAAAATAAATAATAATTTAAAGGTTAAGCACATGTGTGATCGCTCGCATCGTCCTTGTGCTAAAAACCTTTTTCTTTTTCATAAATTAAAAAAAATAACAAAGTAAGTTAAGCTGTCAATACCCAATTTCGTCTGGGTAAATAAAATTCATCACACAAAAAAAAAATAAAAAAAAAACATAAAAACACCAAAATGAAAAACACTATTTATTTTACTTTTTGCACCCCCAAATTTTCTTTTAAACACTTAATCCAATGGCCCAAAATAATCTCACTTTTTTACTTCCTCACCACCCATCTTTTCTTATCACACCCCATTCTCCACATCACCATCCACCTCACCCTCCACATCTCATTCCACATCATCTACCTTTTTCATTTACTTTTTCCACATCATTTCCATATTAATTTTATATATCAACTTTTCTAATTTTTCCACTTACTTTTTTTTAATTATATCTTCTCCATCAACATTTTTTATTATCCATTTTTCTCCACCTTATTTCTCCACCCACTTTTTATATTATTTCTTTCACTTATTTTCCACATTAACTTTTACTATTCACTATATTTTATTTCACCTAA
The DNA here is from genome assembly GCF_029865625.1 of Vigna umbellata. Classification (NCBI taxonomy): domain Eukaryota; kingdom Viridiplantae; phylum Streptophyta; class Magnoliopsida; order Fabales; family Fabaceae; genus Vigna; species Vigna umbellata. Next base: position 31,644,012 of record NC_142170.1, on the reverse strand, counting down.
TTTCTCCACCAACTTTTATATTATTTCTTTCACTTAATTTCCACACCTAATTTCTCCACCAACCTTTTATATTATTTCTTTCACTTTTTTTCCACATTAACTTTTACTATTCACTATATTTTATTTCACCTAATTTCTCCACCAACTTTTTATATTATTTCTTCCACTTAATTTCCACACCTAATTTCTCCACCAACTTTTTATATTATTTCTTCCACTTAATTTCCACACCAAATTTCTCCATCAACTTTTTATATTATTTCTTTCACTTATTTTCCACATTAACTTTTTCTATTCATCTTTTTTTAATTATATTTTATTTCCTCTAAATTTTCCACCAACTTATTATATTATTTTTATTCATCAACTTTCTTCATCCTTAACTCTATAAATACCTACATTTCCTTCACTTCACACACATACAATTACATAATATCCATCTCTTCTCTCTCAAAATCTCTACATTCCATCTCAAAACTCTACTCCATTTTTCTCTCACACTTTACCATTCCCTATTCCCTTCAAACATAGTAAATTTCATACCATATTTTCACTACAAATTCATCTTCTTCACCATCAATCTATCTCCTCTCACAACTTATTACAAGCAAAATCTTGCTTCATCTTTCAAATCTTCAACAAGGTACACATTTTCTTTTCATTCTATTTATATGCATTTTGATCATTTTTTTTAGTTTATAAATTTATCCTATTTTCTACCACAATTTTATCCTATGTTTTTTTCATATTTTTATGTCATAGATATTTCAACTCACTTCTCTTCTTAATAAAAAATATATAAAACTTTAAAAAACATGTAATGATATAAATATCGGTGTGAGTACTCGTGCGATCGTACGCATCAGCCTAGTACTCATTACCCAAAATATAAAATAAAAAAAAACGTCGTATGAGTACTCGTGCGATCGTACGCATCAGCCTAGTGCTCATTACGCAAAATCTAAAATAAACAAAAAAAGCCGTGTGAGTGCTCGTGCGATCGTACGCATCAGCCTAGTGCTCATTACGCAAAACAATAAAAAAATGAGGAAAAAGCCGTGTGAGTGCTCGTGCGATCGTACGCATTAGCCTAGTGCTCATTACGCAAAACAATAAAAAATAAGGAAAAAGCCGTGTGAGTGCTCGTGCGATCGTACGTATCAGCCTAGTGCTCATTACGCAAAAAACAAATCTAAATATTACATAAAAATACCAAAAAAATATAAAATCTTCAAAAAACCAAAAACAGCAACACTTTCAAGCAAACAAACAATCTTTCTGGCCAGAACTACGTGATCCTTGATTCTCCATCAAAAGTGGAGATACGTAGGAGCAAGGCCAGTCCTTGTCAGGTTCACTTTCCCAAAAATCCAAAATCATTTCAAAACAAATCTCTCAAACAATTTTCTCAAGCAGTTTTTAAAAGAACTACGTACCCCTGATTTCTCACATGAGAATACGTAGGAACAAGGTCAATCCTTGTCGGGCTTCCTAAAAAATAAAAAATATTTTTTTCTTTGCATTGTCTTGTAATTTTATTTTCGGGGAATAATAATCATTTTAAAAACCACATCGACTTTGCACGTTTAATTAAAGGTACTGCCTTCAGGCAGGCGTTGTAGGGTGCTAATACCTTCCCTACACGTAACCGACTCCCGAACTTCGAATCTCATGTTCGTAGACCATTGTCTTATCATTTTATGGTTTTTCCGTAGTTTTCCAGAATAAACTATGGTGGCGACTCCAAAATCTCTTTTTTCAAACCCCGTGTTTTCTTTTTCGGGTCGTCGTCCCGTCGCGATCCTGGTTGCAACAACCACAAAGTCTGTCAAGAACTGAAGTTTGCCAACACAAACTATAATGTCCTCTGCAATCCCACATGGCTCCTTTGAAGATCCATCGGCCATTACTAGATTAACCTTTACAGGTTTCACATTAACGTTGCCGATTTGCTCCAGTAAAGAGTTAGGTATCAAGTTAACACTTGAACCTAAATCAAGAAGAGCTTTCTTCACCCTTTTCTTCCCTATGGTACAAGGGATAGAAAAACTGCCTGGATATGTTGCTTTAGGAGGGAATGGCTCTTTTTTAATAGTTATACACTCCTTTGCCTCATCATCTCTACGTCTTTTCTTTGTAGATATGTCTTCATCAGATTTAGTGTAAACCGTAATCTGTTGCAGAATCTGTTCCCAAGGTGCATCATTATCCACCATTTTGAATAATTCTGTGAAGTCCAGTTGTTTCCCTTGATGGATTGGAAAAGGAAAACTGCTTTTGCTCTCTATTTCAACACTCTCTACTACCTTGCACTCTCTACTACCTTGCACTCAATGCTTCTGTATCTAACTCAACTTTCTCATCATCAACACTCTCTACTACCTTGCACTCTTCTTTGGGGTTAACCTCAGTATTAGCCCCAAAATTTCTATTTGGCCTTTCTTCCACCTGTTTGGTGATCTGCCCCATCTGAGTCTCCAAATTTTTAATAGCAGCTTCAGTGATCTTCTGTGTAGACTCAGTCTTCTGTATGAAATTGTTGAGAGTTTCCTCCATCCTCATGGACCTTTCATTAAGCATAGATAACTGTTACCATAAGGTGGGTTGCTGCTGCTGCTTATTATATTGACCAGCTTGCCTAGTTTGCCCTTCACCAATACTTGGGTGTGGTTTCAACCCCTGATTGTAGCTTCCTTGACGATACTGATTGGTCATGTAGTTTACATCCTCTACGGCTTCAACTAGAAAGGCACATTGACCATTGATATGGTCGCCTCCACACAATTCGCACAACTGGGTTTGTACCTGTGCAGCAGTTTTCAACTCTTTGGGTAATTGAGCAAGAGTTTTGGTCAGAGTCTCCAGCTGTTGAGTTAGAATTTTGTTTTGAGCTAGCAGGGCATCATGTGTCTGTAATTGGAGGACTCCTTTTTGCATAGGAGCTCCTCTTTCACTGTGTAGCTCATTATCACTAGTAGCCATGTTTTCTATAATCTCTGTTGCTTCCTCTGGAGTTTTCCATTTAATATTGCCTCCTGCTGAGGCGTCCAGCATCATCTTGGTTTGTGAACCAAGCCCTCCAAGGAAAGTTAAGACTACTTCCTGATCTTCAAAGCCATGCGTGGGTGTTTTTCTTAGCAAGCTTTTGTATCTGTCCCATGCATGCCCCAGTGATTCTTCCATACCCTGCTTAAATGAAGAAATCTCTTTCTTGCCTTTTGTCACCTTAGATTGTGGGAAGTACTTGTTTAAAAATTTTGTGACCACTGCTTCCCAGTCTGTGAAACTTTCTTCTGGGAAAGAATTCAACCAAAGCTTAGCATTGCCTCCCAATGAGAAAGGAAACAAGCTAAGTTTGATAGCTTCGTCTGGCACACCATTAATTTTGACTGTGTTGCAAATCTCATTGAAGGTAGTGAGGTGCTCATATGGGCTTTCATGAGATAACCCATAAATTGGTTGCTTTTCACCAGTTGAATTAGTGCTGGTTTGACCTCCATATTAGCTGCATTGACTGTAGGTCTAGCTATACTGTTAAAGTGCTGAGGTCCAGCTATATTGGTGTAGTCAGCAAGAGCTCTTCTGACATTGTTGTTCTCCATATTTTCTGTGCTATGAACAGAACCTTGTGGTGGTGATTGTAAGAGAGTTTCTGGAGAAGTGAAAAGTTCTCTAGATGTTCGGATTCTTCTCCTCCGTCTACTCTCGTCTAGACCTTCAAGCAGAGGTTCTGTTGTTTTTTTTTGCTCCTTGTTCTAATTGCTTCCTGCATGCACAAGAAAACAAAACCCTAGAAAAGATTTGTTAGCACAAAAAGATATAGGAGAAGATATAGATTCAGAAGATAAAAGATTCAGAGGATAAAATAAAATAAAATAAAATAAAATAAAATCTAATCTAATCAAATCAAATAAAATCTAATCTAATAAAATAAAATAAAATAAAATAAAATAAAATCAAATAAGATAAAATAAAATAAAATAAAATCAAATAAAATAAAATAAAATAAAATCAAATCAAATCAAATAAGATAAAATAAAATAAAATAAAATAAAACAAAATCAAATCAAATAAAATCAAATAAAATAAAACCAAATCAAATAAAAACCGAAAATAAAAACAGAAATTCAAAATTAAAGTCAAAGATAATCAATAATCACACAAATTAACTAGTTAAACCACGAGTCCCCAGCAACGGCGCCAAAAACTTGATGGACAAATTTATGATCACCAAAATATGATGTCACAAACTTGTTTTACAATCGGCAAGTATGACCAAATCGTTTCAAGTAATAAACTCGGTAAGACCAAGTATCGTTCTCCCAAAGGACTCACGGCCTAGTTTAGTTGTGTGGTTTGTTGATTAGCTAAGACTTAAGAACAAAATAATTGGATTGTACTATGCAAAAGACGAAAATAAATATGTATGCATGAGGTTTTGATCAATGGCAAAAGCAAAAGACAAGCACTTTCAATGAAATATATGGATGAATATGTTGTTGGGGGTCAATTTCATCTTATCCACTCTCTAAAGTACCTTTCAAGAAGGCTTCTCCCTAATTACGAGTTCATACAATTCCTAGCATTCCTAATAATTAGTTCATCAAGTGCAGGAGCTTAACGACAACCAATATAATATTGGGAGAGATTCCCCGGATCTAGACTTCCCCGTACGTTCCCGTATCGACAAAATCAATAATCATGCATTGAATGAGTTAAACAAAGCAAGCATTAAGCAAAGAGGAAAAACCCTAACTAATGATGAAATAAAGCATAAATCTTAGATTAAGATGCAAGCACAAATTCCATATATGAGAGCTTCAAAAGATTACATTGATTCCCCAACAAACATACAAGGTTTAGTTCACCATATTCATGGTGAACCTAGATGAACAATAATAAAAGAATGAAGGATAAAACCCTAGAAAGGTGAAGAGGTAGCCTGAGCATCCAAGATCCTCCTTCAAAGGGGTAGAAGAGAAAGTGTTTGCTTCGTTTCTGCCAAAGATACAAACCCTAGGAAGTCCTAAAGCTTATATATTATTCTAAAATTATAGAAAATTCAGGCCCAAGCCCATAAGTGTGCCGCTCAGCGGTAAAGTACCGCTCAGCGTTAAGTGCGCGTCTCGTTTCTTCCCCTCAACGGCCATTTTGCCCCTCAGCGGACCTCCCGTGACTTCCTGAGTGCCGCTCAGCGATAAACTGCCGCTGAGCGGTGACTTCGGCTTCTCCTTTTCCACTCTTTGATGTCTTTTCTGATTCCATCTCTCTCCTTCTTCACTTCTTTCACTAAATTCACCTTAAAACCTGCACAAAAACACTGAAATCAAGCATAAACCTGTCCAGCTCTCTTATTTCTGAAAATATGAATAAAAGCATGATTTCAAGCTAGTTTCTAAGTATAAAGGTTGCTTTTAGTATCAATTTTAAGCATGAAAATAACAATTTTTCAACCGTTATCAGAGGTGTATCATACATCCCCATAATCATCTCAGCAGTAGCCACCTGCCCTCTATGAATGGACTGTAATTGAGCACCTATAAGAGACATGTACATGTCCCTCATCTGGAATGGTTCTGCTTCATGTGTCTCAATAGATGTCTGGCTCTGTGCTGGCCCTCTCTCTCTGCGAGCACGGCGTGGTGGAACTGGCTGGGCTGCCTCCTCACCTCCACAGTACTGTCTGTAATAGGCCTCATCAATAGCTTTTCTTGGCCTTTCAAATGGTGGAGCAGAAGTGTCCACCCCAGTTATCTTGCAAAGGTGAGTGATTAAGGAGGGATGTCCTAGGGGTGCTTTGTTGTTTGAGGTATTGGCGCACACACAAATCTCATCAGCTATCACCTGCCCAATATTAACATTTAAGTTCCTGATAGCACAGTAGATGAAGAGTGCCCTGCTGAGAGTAATATTTGACACATGTGAACATGGCTGAATGTTGGCATGAGAAAATGCCATCCAATACTTTGCAAGAGGAGTCAAATCAGTCCTCCTAATGTTAACCACTGAGCCAGATCTATTCCTTTGGAAGTGTCCTCCAGGTATACATAGTACTCTCTCCACATCTTCATAATCAGCACCTTCCTCCATACAGAGAGCAAATTGGCACTGCTCACCAGCCCACACAATATCCAGGAAGTTATTGATAGAATCAGGATCATACCTGATAGCATGGCCTCTGACATATCCCAGATAATTTTCATCTGGATAATCACCAATCTTCTTTGCATTGGTGTAGAATTCCTTTACCACAACTATGTTTGCAGGTGCAGGATATGTGGCTAGCTTTCCCCAGTCATTCCCTAACACTTGCTCTCCAAATTGAGGAGCAAAGTTAGGTATCATTCCCACCTTTCTTTCCATAAGGAGTCTCCTGTCTTGCACCACCTTGAAGTGCTTCTCATGTTTCCGAGAGAGGAACCTACTAGAATGGGGGTGTTCTGGTTCCTTTTCCTTTCTCTTGGTTGCCATGGTTTTCAATCTTTTTCCTGAAGAGGATGCCATTCCTACAATCAAACACAGATACAAAACCACTGAACATGGTGTTAATCATTAGTAAAACACAGAATCCAACTCCTTTCGAAGCTAAACCACCGCTGAGGGTCATAATTTCTCCTCAGCGCCACCAGTGCCACGTTCCAGAACACAAATTTTCAGAAAATTCCATGTCTGGTAGAGTGCCGCTCAGCAGCAGTTTACCCCTGAGCGGTAACTCTGCAGAATTTTGAAAAACCTCTTTTTAAGCTGTCCTAACTCCACCCAAATGCAATTTTCAGTTTTCTAGTTCAAAATCATGCAGTTTAATCGGTTCAAACATCAATTATATCATCAAATCATGCATAGAAATCAAAACCCCTAAATATTCATGCTTTGACAATCACATTCAAAATCAAGAACCCTAGAATGACAAAATGCTTTTTACTTACTTGGGTGGAGATACTAGATGCAATGAGAATGCTTCCAAGCTAAAATGCTCTCTTCCAACCCCAAACTTTGATAGCACACTAGTGAAAAAGTGAGTGGAAGAGAAATTTTCAAGAGGGAAGAGGGAAAAGATGTGGAAAACCTTGGAAAAGTTATGTGGGAGTGTTTGTGCAGAGAAGAGCCTGAAAGAATGAGCATATGCGCAGCTTAGGGTATAAAAATACCCTAATGGGCTCGGGTCCCGCTAAGGGGAACTAAAGCCCATTCTGCGAGAGTACCGCTTAGCGGTAAGTTGCCGCTCAGCGACACTTTCGTGATGTGCTCTTCTCCTTCTTTTATTAACCTACGTGCGTCCTAGACATGCCCCTCACTGGTTCCCTGCAATTCAATGTTTAAAATACTTATGCAAACCCTATTATGCAACTAAAATGAAACAAACAAAAACAATCAATCAACTGGGTTGCCTCCCAGGTAGCGCTTGTTTAACGTCACGAGCCTGACCCAAAATCCACCAACACCCATCAGTAGGTGTTACAAACTTACCAATACCCATCAGTAGGTGCAAAATTTTCTCACCAACACCCATCAGTAGGTGTTACACACTTAGCATCCTTCAGTAGATGCTATTTCCAGCAAAATATTTACAAAATAATGTTCAACAGATTAAAAATTACAAACCAAAATAAAATTAAAAGTTCTTAAATCACTGGGTTGCCTCCCAGCAAGCACTCTTTTAACGTCATTAGCTTGACCCAGTAAAGCTCAAGTTCCTTCTTCATAGTTGATGTTGTTATCCCACCAACTCCTCAGCTGTTTCCTGTGCACTGTTTTGATTCTTCTAAAATGTGGAGATTCTATCTCTATCATCTCCTTCTCTTTAAAGCCTTTCACAACCCACAACTTGTTTTTGATTCTTACTGGTGTACCAAGTTGGGGTTCTCCTTTCTTCCAATCATCAGGAATTTTTCCTCTTCTTCCAATCTTCTCTCCTTTATGCACCTGAAACAACAAACAATGGTTACCTGTAACCTTGGGTTCTTCATCTTGATGGCTAGTCATGTGTGCATCTTCAAATGCAGCTTTATAACTAGCTTCTTCCTCCTTTGTTTGCCTCTCATCTTTAAAGACATCTACAACAACTCTCTCCTCTCGGTCCTGGAGACCACTATACCTTCATTCACATCAATGATAGCTCTGGCCGTTTTCATAAACGGTCTTCAAGTATGATAGGTATATTTTCTGTCTCCATCTTCATCATCACAAAGTCTGCCAAGAACTGGAGTTTGCCCACACAAACTATAATGTCCTCCGCAATCCCACATGGTTCCTTTGAAGATCCATCGGCCATTACTAACTTAACCTTTACAGGTTTCACATTAACATTGCCGATTTGCTCCAGTAAAGAGTAAGGTATCAAGTTAACACTTGAACCTAAATCAAGAAGAGCTTTTTTAATCTTTTTCTTCCGTATGGTACAAGGGATAGAAAAGCCTCCTGGATCTGTCGCTTTTGGAAGGAATGGCTCTTTTTTAACAGTTATACACTCCTTTGCCTCATCATCTCTACGTCTTTTCTTAGTAGAGACGTCTTCATCAGTTTTAGTGTAAACTGTAATTTGTTGTAGAATCTGCTCCCAAGGTGCATCATTATCCACCATCTTGAATAATTCTTTGAATTCCAGTTGTTTCCCTTGATGTATTGGAAAAGCTGAAGTATTTTTGCTCTCTATTTCTCTTTTCTCTTATGTTTCTAACTCAACTATCTCATCTTCAGCACTCTCTACCACCTTGCATTCTTCTCTGGGGTTAATCTCAGTATTAGCCCCAAAATTTCTATTTGGCCTTTCTTCCACCTGCTTGGTGATCTGCCCCATCTGAATCTCCAAATTTTTGATAGCAGCTTCAGTGCTCTTTTGGGTAGACTCAGTTTTTTGTATGAAATTATTAAGAGTTTCCTCCATCCTCATGGACCTTTCATTAAGCATAGAAATCTGCTACCATAAGGTGGGTTGCTACTGCTGCTTATTAAATTGACCAGCTTGCCCAGTTTGCCCTTGACCAATGCTTGGGTGTGGTTTCCACCCTTGATTGTAGTTCCCTTGACGGTATTGATTGGTCATGTAGTTCACATCCTCTACGACTTCTACTGGAAAGGAAAATTAACCATTGATATGGTCGCCTCCACATAATTCGCACAACTAAGATTGTACCTGTGCAGCAGTCTTCAACTCTTTAGGCAATTGTGCAAGATTTTTAGTAAGAGTCTCCAGCTGTTGAGTTAGAATTTTGTTTTGTGCTAGCAGGGCATCCTGTGTCTGTAATTGTAGAAATCCTTTCTGTTGCATAGGATCTCCTCTTTCACTGTTAAGCTCATTATCACTAGTAGCCATGTTTTCTATAATTTCTGTTGCTTCCTCTGGAGTTTTCCATTTAATATTGCCTCTAGCTGAGGCATCAAGCATCATCTTGGTTTGTGAACCAAGCCCTCCAAGGAAAGTTAAGACTACTTCCTCTTCTTCAAAACCATGCGTGGGTGTTTTTCTTAACAAGCTTTTGTATCTATCCCATGCATGCCCTAGTGATTCTTCCATGCCCTGCCTAAATGAAGAAATCTCTTGCTTGCCTTTAGTCACCTTTGATTGTGGGAAGTACTTGTTTAAAACCTTTGTTACCACTGCTTCCTACTCTGTGAAACTTCCTTCTGGGAAAGAATTTAACCAAAGCTTAGCATTGCCTCCTAATGAGAAAGGAAACAAGCTAAGTTTGATCGCTTCATCTGGCACCCCATTAATTTTTACTGTGTTGCAGATCTCATTAAAGGTAGTAAGGTGCTCATATGGGCTTTCATGAGATAACCCATTGAATTGGTTGCTTTTCACCAGTTGGATCAGTGCTGGTTTGACCTCCATGTTAGCTGCATTGACTCTAGGTCTAGCTATACTGTTAAAGTGCTGAGGTCCAGCTATATTGGTGTAATCAGCAAGAGTTCTTCTGATATTGTTGTTCTCCATATTTTCTGTGCTATGAACAGAACCTTGTGGTGATGGTTGCAACAGAGTTTCCGGAGGAGGGAAAAGTTCTCTAGATGTTCGGATTCTTCTCCTCCGTCTACTCTCGTCTAAGCCTTTAAGAAGAGGTTCTGTTGTTTTCTTGCTCCTTGTTCTAATTGCTTTCTGCATACACAAGAAAACAAAACCCTAGAAAATTGGTTAGCACAAAAAGATATAGGAGAAGATATAAGATTCAGAAAATAAAATAAAATAAAATAAAATAAAATAAAAACCGAAAAAAATAAAAACAGAAAATAAAAAGAGAAATTGAAAATTAAAGTCAAAGATAATCAATAATCACACAAATTAACCAGTTAAATCACGAGTCCCCGGCAACGGCGCCAAAAACTTGATGACAAATTTATGAACACCGAAATACGGCGCCACAAACTTGTTGAACAATCGGCAAGTGTGACCGAATCGTTTCAAGTAATAAACTCGGTAAGACCAATATATTTTAGGAATTCAACATTCTTTTCATCATTGTTAATGCCACTCTCTAAATTACCTTGCAAGAAGGCCTATCCCTAATTACGAGTTCATACAATTCCTAACATTCCTAATAATTAGTTCTTTTAGTGCAGGAGCTTAACGACAACCAATATACTATTGGGAGAAATTCCCCGGATCTAGACTTCCCCGTACGTTCCCGTATCGACAAAACCAATAATCATGCATTGAATGAGTTAAACAAAGCAAGCATTGAGCAAAGAGGAAAAACCCTAACTAATGATGAAAGAAAGCATAGGTCTTAAATATAAGATATAAGCACAAATTCCATATATGAGAGTTTCACAAGACTACATTGATTCCCCGACAACAATACAAGGTTTAGTTCACCATCTTCATGGTGAAACTAGATGAACAATAATGAAAGAATGAAAGATAAAACCCTAAAAAGGTGAAGAGGTAGCCTGAGCATCCAAGATCCTCCTTCAAAGGGGTGGAAGAGAGAGTGTTTGCTTCGTTTCTGCCAAAGATACAAACCCTAGGACGTCCTAAAGCTTATATACTATTCTAAAATTACAGAAAATTCAGGCCCAAGCCCATAAGTGTGCCACTCAGCGGTAAAGTGCCGCTCAGCGGTAAGTGCGTGAGTTGGTTTCTTCCCCTCAGCGGCCATTTTGCCCCTCAGCGGACCTCCCGTGAACTCCTGAGTGTCGCTCAGCGGTAAACTGCCGCTCAATGACAGTTGCGGCTTCTCTTTTTGCACTTTTTGGTGTCTTTTCTAATTCCATCTCTCTCCTTCTTCACTTCTTTCACTAAATTCACCTTAAAACCTGCACAAAAACACTGAAATCAAGCATAAACCTGTCCAGCTCTCTTATTTCTGAAAATATGAATAAAAGCATGATTTCAAGCTAGTTTCTAAGTATAAAGGTTGCTTTTAGTATCAATTTTAAGCATGAAAATAACAGTTTTTCAACTGTTATCAGTATCTAAACTTAAGTCTATTTGAAAGAGAAGGCTTTATGTTTCCAGAATGGATGGAAACTCAAAAACTCTCTACATTGATTCAAATGAAGGGTGACTGGTACCCTAATCTAGTTAGGGTGTTCTACCACAATTTGGAAATCATGAATGGTGATATTCGGTCAAAGGTGAAAGGTGTGAGTATATGCATTGATAATAGTGTATGGCAACAAGTTGTTGGACTAAAAACTGAGGGAATATTCTCTCATTTACCAAACTCAGAAACAAATCCTTACCTAAAGAAAAGAGATCTTTACAGAAGCTGGCTGAGATTTCCAGGAAAATACACTATTGAAAGACTCTTTGTACATGAAGGCTTAAACATGGAAGAAAAGATAACAGCATATCTTCTCGCATGGGTGATTATGTTTGGAAGATTGCTTCAAGATAGAATGACCACAAAAGATGTTTATCTGTTACATGCTATTAAGAATAATGTTCCCAGCAACTGGGTGGAGGTTTTAAAAGATCACATGACTAAAGCTGCCCTATGTCAATCACATTATCGGCCATATGCAGTTCTGGTCAACATGATATTAATTCTTCAAGGTGTGAATGTTGATGGAGAGTAGAAATGCTCATGTAACTGCACAAATGTGGTTAACCGAAAAACTGTTGCGTCTCTTGGGTTAGTAAAGACAATAAGAAGGTGGTGCTTCAAAGGGGAAGAAGATTTGGTCCATAGTTCAGCTAGTTCACCTGTTGTAAATGAAGACAAAACCAACTTTCTTCCTAAAACTAATTTTGAGAGGTTTGTAGCAAACCAGTTCAAAAATCTAAATGAAAGGGAGACAAACCTTGAGTGAAAACTTAACAATGCTCAACATCAGAGAGAAGATGTATCTTTTGATAAAGACTCTAAGAACTCATTCGATACGAAATAGGGCTTTGGGATTACACATCTTAAGTCTTGTGTTTATGTTTGGTTTAATACATCATTTGGTCCCTACTTTTGGGGGTTTTGTTCAAAATAGTCCTACCTTTTGAAAAAGTTCAGTAAAGTCCCATATTTTGGTTTAAAATGTTCAATTCGGTCCTTTTCGTAGACAGCGTTAGAAACTTAACAGTGGTGATGCTACTGTGGCGAAATTTGAGTGAGCTGTTATGTTTTGATGGTTACGTGGCACTGTAAATTGGGGAAATATCCTAAATTTGGGAAAACCCTAAATATTTAATAATCCTAAACCCTAAATTAGAATCAGAAACCCTAAATTGGGGAAAAATCCCCAATATCAAAACCCCGACCCTTAACCGGTTAGTCTTTCTCATATTTCCCTCCAACAGCACCGCAGGGGACTGAGGGATAGGAGGATGAGACTTTCCCTTAATGTTGCAAGGAGGTTTCTTGGTTTGCAAGATATGTTGGACTTTGACAAAGCTAGCAATACCGTGGAGTGGCCGCTGAACCAAGCAAAAGCTGAAATCAATCGTCTAGCGAAGGAGAAAAAGAAGTAGAAGAAGAGTGTTCACCGCAGTTGCTGCAGTGCTGGTTCGGAATGTGAAGAAGGTGTGTCTAGTCTGGATGAGGTTGCAGGGAGTAGAGATGAAGAAGAAGCAGGAGAAGATTGGGGATTTTTCCCCAATTTAGGGCTTCTGATTCTAATTTCCACTTTAGGGTCCCCAATTTAGGATATTTCCCCAATTTACAATGCCACGTAACCATCAAAACATAATAGCTCACTCAAATTTCGCCACAATGGCACCACCACCGTTAAGTTTTTAACGCTGTCCACGAAAAGGACCGAATTGAACATTTTAAACCAAAATATGGGACCTTACTGAACTTTTTCAAAAGGTGAGACCATTTTGAACAAAACTCCCAAAAGTAGGGACCAAATGATGTATTAAACCTTTATGTTTTGAGTCTTTTAGTTCTTTAGTTTTCTGATTGTAATGTGTTTAGTTTGTTTTGGTTGTATGGCTTTATATGCCATTCTTGTTTTGGCTTTTTTCTGATTGTATTCCAAGTTTGATATTAATGAAATCAGAAGTTATTAAAATCGATACATTGTGCTTGTATGCGAATAAATTATTGATTATTGTTACTTTCATACATTTGCATACTCACACATTAACTCTTGTATAACATTGATTCTAAAATGCTTGATCTGGAAAGACTTTGAAAGGTTTTGCAGGAATATCACTTGCTGAGTGGATGGAACTGGATAATCTGAAATATGCTACAACAAGAAATCAACTTTGATTGAGATCAAATCAATTAAACATCAACAGGAGTTTAAAGATTCCAAAACTAGAATATCTGATACCTTTAGATCTTGTTTTATTTTATGTTGATTGTTTATTCTTATATCTTTATGCTTATCTGCTGCATAAAATATCTGAGATAATAAGAGATTAAAATGTGTTGTTTGATTGAATCAGTATTACTATAATATTGTTGTATATATCTTATGTGATACAATGTTAATACATGTTGATAAATGCTCTAACATATTCTGATTACTGCATTGTATATTTGTATTTTGAGATTGAAATGTGCATAATGACAGGTGGAGCATTGCATATCATTTATATATTTCACATGTCTTCATTTAAGGGGGAGAATATCTTAATTTCATGTGAATATCTTTGACAAGGGAAGCATTATTACTTGTTTTATTATCTTATGCATCCATGTATGCTTGATTACCTGTATATAAATACCATTGTGCTTACCCTTTTTGCTAATGCCCAAAGGGGGAGAATTATGTTGATTGGTAATTAATAGATAATCTGTATTGAGTTGTGCAACATGGTTGATTATTAATCATGGTTGTGCATCATCAAAAAAGAGGGATATTGTTGAGATTGATGATAGGGGGAACACTGGTTTAGCTGAACCCACAATCTCAGTAATATTTGAGTTTTTGATGATGACAACGCATAATTATAATAATACATGTGTATTGTGTGTTACATGTTCTTTGCTTACATGTTATATGCTTATGTGAGAACATGATTGTGTTATATGTGTTGATCATTAAGAAAAACGTCCATGGTTGGATAACACACACATAGCAGGCATATTAATAAATTCCTGGAAAATTAAACCCAAAGCTTCTCTGAAATTATATTATCACATCACACGAACAAAAATATGAGTATTATCTACTTAAAAGAAGGAAATTCTAGCTTTAGTGTCAATTATTGAATTTAGATATCATAGAAATCACTATTAGATAAATAAAGGTTCTCAAAATAGAAAAGGAAAAAAATTACAAAGATGCAAATAAAATATGAAGCAGTGAAAAACATTATTTTAGTCTGATTGTTTTTTACACTCACATAAATTCTTGAATCATTGAAAAATGTACAATTAGTTATTTATGTAAACGACAGTGAAGCACAAAATCTAGACAAACAACATGCACCGATAGGTAAGTTCCCATATATCAAATGAGGTATCAACAAAAGTTTAGAAAAAATTAGAACAGTTGCAAGTGGAATAAAAAAACACAACCAACAACGGTCTTCACTTGTATGAATAAATAAACCCAAGTAAAAGATGCTATATAAACAGAAAAACACACAATATTTGACATTAACTTAGTCTCCCTTACCGATTCTAAGGCATAAACAGGAACCATTAAGATGAGACCAATAAAAAACTTCTACTCCTGAACCATTAACACAGCTTTTGTCACTATTGGATTCCAGTGCAGCATTTAACTAGACCCTTTATGTATGATATCTTATCATTCAACCAACTACAATCAATCGTCAACAACCAACTACAACAATCATCATCAACCTCTCGGTGAAGTATAGTTAAATAAAACAACAACTAGTTGTAGCAATCATCATCATCTTCTTAGCCAAACACAAGTAAATAAAAGAGATACCGAAACCTGTGGAGAAGGATAACACATACAATTTCAAACAACTTGGTGCTCACTCATTCACTAGCAGCCAACTGCACAAAGTTAAGAAACACACCGGCCACTTAAACATATAACAAATGGACCTACATTAAACATTTTAACCCCAAGCCACCTCCCACACTAACTAGACAGAGTCAACGATGCAACAACATGCCTAAAATCTTGACCACATTGGACCACTACAGTGCTAAATTGGATAGTATTGAAAGCTACAAGAATAAGCAAGAAATGCTCACCCTGTTGGACCATTCTAATGCTAACTAGCACAAGCTATAAAAGTTGTAGGAAACACCCCTGCACTATTCACCATAATGGATACTTATGGTGCCAAACTGGACAGTCAAAGTTGCAGAAACAACCCCTGGAATACTCATTATATCCTACCTTAACACTCCACTCAACTCACGACTTATTCACAAGACAATGCACCTGACTCTCACACACTCAAAAATCATTAACAGACTGGACAACACTACACTTGAGACCAATATTAAAATTAGTGCAACCTAGACTCCTAACACCAAAGAAAAACTTTGTACGAACTAGGCTGCTACACACCACTCACCATTCAAAAACTATTTCCCAAACAAAGAACTGCCCTTAAAACTCTCTCATCCAGCCACAACCAGTGGCTGACAAAGCAATCTACACCAGAAAAGTAACTTTATTTTGGTGGTTTGACACTAATTTTGCATAAAAAGTGGTTCAAACTCGCTACTAACCTTTTAGGAAACTTTGTTTACTGATTTTAGATGTGTCAAAACTCTTAAATGAGTTAAAAACCACTTGCAACACAGATTCACTACTTCATTTCTAATTCTAACTCAAAATGTGATTGTATAGACGACAATTTTGCACTTAAGTCAAAATATCACTAATTGAACTTTGCTAGCATCATTTAAACATTATTTTAGACTTATTGAAATTGTCAAAACACATAGAAAGGTTACCATTTGATAATGGTTTAAATGCACCCCTTTGACTTAGAAACTTGCTTTAACTCATTTTTTTTGCTTTTGTTTTGTGAATAAGAGAGTTGAGGTTGAATTTGATGATTTTATGATTAATTCCCTTTGTTTCGATAAAAAATGAGTTAATACAGGAAGCAGAGATGAAGTGCTAAGGAGTTAGAGCTTAAAAAGGCCTAGAAAAGCACTTGAAGGAAGAACAGTATGAAGCTTGGGCGCCCTGCAGAGAAGCTCAGGCGCAGAAAATTGACGTCTGCTGCCTAGCCACCCTCCTAGGCCGCCCGGGCGTCGAACCCCGAAACCTGGGCGTGCAAACTAGAGGCTTAAGTCCTACGAAAATCGCGAGTCAGGCCCAATTCTTGCTTTGTTTCGACTCTTTTGGACCGAACCCTATTTCTACTCTTTTCAAACTCTATTTAAAGGACTCAGCGCTCTAGGTTTGGTATCTCTAGCTGGAGCAACACAACAACACACTCTTCTACTCTCTAAAGGTGGATCTGGAGGCGGGAGCTTCCTCTTCTACTCTTATGGTTTCACTATCTCATGCTTTTCAATTATTCATATAGTTTCTCCATGTCTATGGGGAACTAAACTCTATTTGTTGTTGGGGGATGATGTAACCTTGTGAACTCTCATGTATTTGAATTGATTCTTAATTTATATGTTTTTTCATTAATTATTAGGGAATTCATTTGTTTCAATGCTTGCTCTATTTAACTCATTTAGTAGCATGATATATGAATTGTATGAGTGTCGGCAGGTTCCTTACAATTCAGGTTCTTGTTGAATTCTCCCAAGGGTAATATTTCTCAAGGATGAGGGTATAAGTACTTGGTCGTCTTAAGTTCTTGATCTTCAGACTTCATTTTCTAGGAACGCTAGGAATTGCACGAAATAGGAATTAAGGCAGGCTTATTGCGCCGAGGGATCGCGTTCTAAGTAATTTAGTGAATGACGTTAATATTAATGTAAAAAGAAGAATTCTTATATACATGAGAGTAAACTTGGTGAAATCAAACCCTGACAACATAATCATCTCGTTTTATAAACAACCTTCGTTAATCTTTGTGTTACTCTGCTATTGATCAATTTGCATTCATATTTAATTTTATGTCTTTGCATTTGAAACCAACAATCTCGTTTTATTTAAGTCTTAATTGATTGAGTTATCACACAACTGTTTAGTGCCGAGAGTCTTCAGGGATACGATACTTGGTCTTACCATTTTATATTACTTGTGAGATTTGGTACACTTGCCAATCCATCAACAAGTTTTTGGTTTCGTTTCTGGAGATAAAAAATATTGTTAACACCATTCGAAATCAGACCTTTCTTATGGCCAAAAATGTAGAATTATATTAGATAGATGCAAATATGTAAGAAAAATAGCATACAATAAGAAAAACAACCTATAACTTATAAGTCAAATAAATCACCAAGAACATAAATAACCTACATAGAGAAACAACACCCAACAGACCCAAATACACTAAGGACAAATGAATGTAAAGCATAAGGACATTTCACATATTAACCTACATGTACAAACCCCACCTTCCGTATCCTTTCTTTTTAGATCACATAGTCAACTCGTGTCTACACTCAATCACAACATTGGAACTAAACCAAGCAAAAAAGGAAATTAAAAATACCTTTTACTCGTTCCTTCAGTATCACAGCACCAAGTTGTATTTGTCCTAACTTAAACCGCAACACAACTGCCTATATCGATGCCCCGTCATAATCCAACTACGCCAGACGAACCAAAAATGGCTCAATTAAAAAAAAATTAACAGAGATTAGGGTTCGCGTGTTTAACCCTTTTTCAATTTTAAAGATTTCTAGGTATTACGAAAATGAAGGAACAGAAGAATCAATTGTTTGTTGTTGGTGACGACATGGAAAAACCCCCAAACAAAACCGAAGGCTCACGAGTGGAGAAGTGGAATGCGGGTTTGACTTCATCGAAGACTCGCCAGCGAAGAGGTGGACTGACAGCTCTAGAGAAGAAAGTGTAGTGAAGAAGTGCAGTGAAGAAGTGAAGAAGAGGGAGAAGCTGGTAGAGTTGAATAGAGATAGGGAGAAAGCAACCAATGAGCTTGGTCTTTTTTTCGAGAGTGAGAGGTGATAACAGTTGAAAAACTGTTATTTTCATGCTTAAAATTGATATTAAAAGCAACCTTTAACACTCAGAAACTAGCTTGAAACCATGCTTTTGGTTATATTTTCATAAATAAGAGAGCTGGACAGGTTTAAGCTTAATTCCAGCTATATTGGTGTAGTCAGCAAGAGTTCTTCTAACATTGTTGTTCTCCATATTTTCTGTGCTATGAACAGAACCTTGTGGTGATGATTGTAAGAGAGTTTCTGGAGAAGGGAAAAGTTCTCTAGATGTTCGGATTCTTCTCCTCCGTCTACTCTCGTCTAGACCTTCAAGCAGAGGTTCTGTTGTTTTCTTGCTCCTTGTTCTAATTGCTTCCTGCATACACAAGAAAACAAAACCCTAGAAAATATTTGTTAGCACAAAAAGATATAGGAGAAGATAAAAGATTCAGAAGATAAAATAAAATAATATAGAATAAAATAAAATAAAATCTAATCTAATCAAATAAAATAAAATAAAATAAAATAAAATAAAATCTAATCAAATCAAATCAAATAAAATAAAATAAAATCAAATAAGATAAAATAAAAACCGAAAAAATAAAAACAGAAAATAAAAACAGAAATTCAAAATTAAAGTCAAAGATAATCAATAATCACACAAATTAACCAGTAAAACAACGAGTCCCCGGCAACTGCGCCAAAAACTTGATAAACAAATTTATGAACGCCGAAATACGGCGCCACAAATTTGTTTTACAATCGGCAAGTATGACCGAATCGTTTCAAGTAATAAACTTGGTGGACAAATTTGTAAGCACCAAAATATGATGTCACAAACTTGTTTCACAATCGGCAAGTATGACCGAATCGTTCAAGTAATAAAACTTGGTAAGACCAAGTATCGTTCTTCCCAAAGGACTCACGGCCTAGTTTAGTTATGTGGTTTCTTGATTAACTAAGACTTACAAACGAAATATTTGAGTTTAAAATGCAAGACAGAAAATAAACATGTATGCATGAATTTTGATCAATGGCAAAGACAAAAGATAAACACTTTCAATGGAATATATGAATGAATATGTTGTTGGGGGTCAATTTCATCTCATCCACTCTCATATATTTTAGGAATTCAACATTCAAATCATCATTGTTAATGCCACTCTCTAATGTACCATTCTAGATGGCTTCTCCCTAATCAAATAGTTCATACAATTCCTAGCATTCCTAATGATTAGTTCATGAGTGCAGGAGCTTAAAGGCAACCAATATAATATTGTCAGTAAAATATTGGGAGAAATTCCCCGGATCTAGATTTCCCCGTACGTGTCCGTATCAACAAAACCAATAATCATGCATTAGAATGAGTTAAACAATGCAAGCATTGAGCAAAGAGGAAAAACCCTAACTAATGATGAAAAGAAAGCATATGTCTTAATTCAAAGATGTATTCAACAAATCCATATATGAGAGCTTCAAGAGATTACATTGATTCCCCAACAAACATACAAGGTTTAGTTCACCATATTCATGGTGAACCTAGATGAATAACAATGAAAGTATGAAAGAATAAACCCAATAAAGGTGAAGAGGTAGCCTGAGCATCCAAGATCCTCCTTCAAAGGGGTGGAAGAGAGAGTGTTTGCCTCGTTTCTGCCAAAGATACTAACTAAAGGACGTGCAAGCCCTTAAATACTAATCTAGAGTTACAAAAGATTATAAAAGTCCAAGCCCAAAAAGTGCCGCTCAGCGCCATTTACCGCTCAGCGGTGGTTACGCGTCTTCTTTCTTCCCCTCAGCGGCCATTTGCCCCTCAGCGGTTCCAACGTCACCTCTTGAGTGCCGCTCAGCGGTAGTTTGCCGCTGAGCGGTGCCTTCGACTTCTCCTTTTTGCACTCTTTCTTGTCTTTTCTAATGTCCTCTCTCTCATTCTTCACTTCTTTCACCAAATTCACCTCAAAACCTGCACAAAAACACTCAAATCAAGCATAAACCTGTCCAGCTCTCTTATTTCTGAAAATATAAACAAAATGCATGATTTCAAGCTAGTTTCTAAGTCTAAAGGTTGCTTTTCGTATCACTTTTAAGCATGAAAATAACAGTTTTTCAACTGTTATCAACCAAGTATCGTTCTCCCAAAGGACTCACGGCCTAGTTTAGTTGTGTGGTTTGTTGATTAGCTAAGACTTAAGGACGAAATAATTGGATTGTATTATGCAAAAGACGAAAATAAACATGTATGCATGAGGTTTTGATCAATGGCAAAAGCAAAAGACAAATACTTTCAATGAAATATATTAATGAATATGTTGTTGGGGGTCAATTTCATCTTATCCACTCTCATATATTTCAGGAATTCAACAATCAAATCATCATTGTTAATGCCACTCTCTAAATTACCTTGTCAAGAAGGCATATCCCTAATTACGAGTTCATACGATTCCTAGCATTCCTAATAATTAGTTCTCTTAGCACAGGAGCTTAACGACAACCAATATAATATTGGGAGAGATTCCCCGGATCTAGACTTCACCTTACGTTCCCGTATCGACAAAATCAATAATCATGCATTGAATGAGTTAAACAAAGCAAGCATTAAGCAAAGAGGAAAAACCCCAACTAATGATGAAGGAAAGCATAAATCTTAGATTAAGATGCAAGCACAAATTCCATATATGAGAGCTTCAAAAGATTACATTGATTCCCCAACAAACATACAAGGTTTAGTTCACCATATTCATGGTGAACCTAGATGAACAATAATGAAAGAATGAAGGATAAAACCCTAGAAAGGTGAAGAGGTAGCCTGAGCATCCAAGATCCTCCTTCAAAGGGGTGGAAGAGAGAGTGTTTGCTTCGTTTCTACCAAAGATTCCAACCCTAAGGCATCTAGGTCTTTAAATAGGACATAAAAATAATAGAAAACGGGTCCAGGCCCAAACAGATCATAAAATCGCATAAAACTGGCCCAAAACTCGTCTGATTGACTTTTTTCGTATTCTGGTTGACTGGTTGACTTTTTTGGTTGACTGGTTGACTTTTCTTGTTTTTGGTTGACTTTTCAACACTCCAATCATTCGGTACTTCAATTCTTCTTTCAAATCATTCAATTAGCCTACAAAATAAAGGGAATCTTGCACAAAACCATTAAATTCACTTTCAACTCTCTTATTCACAAAACTAAAGCAAAAATATGAGTTCAAGCTAGTTTCTAAGTCTTAAAGGTTGCTTTTGATATCAATTTTAAGCATAAAAATAACAGTTTTTCAACTGTTATCAATATGGTGAACTAAACCTTGTATTGTTGTTGGGGAATCAATGTAGTCTTGTGAAACTCTTATATATGGAATTTGTTTTAACATCTTATTTTTAAGACTTATGCTTTCTTTCATCATTAGTTAGGGTTTTTCGTCTTTGCTTAAAGCCTGCTTTGTTTAACTGATTCATTGTCATGATTATTGATTTTGTCGATATGGGAACGTACGGGGAAATCTAAATCCAGGGAATTTCTCCCAATAGCATATTGGTTGCCGTTAAGCTCCTGCACTTAAGAACTAATTACTAGGAATGCTAGGAATTGTATGAACTCATAATTAAGGATAGGCCTTCTTGCAAGGTGATTTAGAGAGTAGCATTAGCATTGATGAAAAGAATGATGAATTCCTAAAGTATATGAGAGTGGATAAGATGAAATTGATAACCCCAACAACATAATCATCCATCTAATTCATTGAAGTGTTTGTATTCTGCTTTTCTCCATTGATCAAATTCATGCATACATATTTAATTACTGTCTTTTGCATTTAAATCTACAATCAATTTGTTCTTAAGTCTTAAATAATCAACAAATCATATAACTAAACTAGGCCGTGAGTCCTTTGGGAAAATGATACTTGGTCTTACCTTGTTTTATTACTTGATACGATTCGGTCACACTTGCCGATTGTTAAACAAGTTTGTGGCGCCGTTTTTCGGTGTTAATAAATTTGTCATCAAGTTTTTGGCGCCGTTGCCGGGGACTCGTGGTTTAACTAGTTCATTTGTGTGATTATTGATTATCTTTGACTTGAATTTTGAAATTTGAATTTCTGTTTTTATTTTTCGGTTTTTATTTTATTTTTTGTTTTAAGTTTTTATTTTTTTTCTGTTTTTATTTTTCTTCTTATCTCTGAATCTTATATCTTCTTTTATATCTTTTTGTGCTAACCAATTCTTCTAGGGTTTTGTTTTCTTTTGTATGCAGGAGGCAATCCGAACCAGGAGCAAGAAAACTGCAGAACCTCTTCTTGAAGGTTTAGACGAGAGTAGACGGAGGAGAAGAATCCGTACATCTAGAGAACTTTTCCCTCCTTCGGAAACTCTGTTGCAACCATCACCACAAGGTTCTGACCATAACACTGAGAATATGGAGAATAATAATATCAGAAGAACTCTTGCAGATTACACAAATATAGTTGGACCTCAGCATTTTAACAGCATAGCAAGACCAAGAGTCAATGCAGCCAACATGGAGGTGAAACCAGCATTAATCCAACTGGTGAAAAGTAATCAATTCAATGGGTTGTCTCACGAAAGCCCATATGAGCACCTCAAAACTTTTAGCGAGATCTGCAACACAGTGAAAATCAATGGGGTGCCGGACGAAGCAATCAAACTTAGCTTGTTTCCATTGTCATTAGGAGGCAATGCTAAGCTTTGGTTGAATTCTTTTCCGAAGGGAAGCTTTACAGAGTGGAAAGCAGTGGTGACAAAGTTCCTAAACAAATACTTTCCACAATCAAAGGTGAATAAAGGAAAGCAAGAGATTTCATCATTCAGGCAAGGCATGGAGGAATCACTAGGTCATGCATGGGACAGATATAAAAGCTTATTACGAAAGACTCTCACGCATGGATTTGAAGAAGTGGAAGTAGTCCTAATCTTCCTTGGAGGTCTTGGTTCACAAACCAAGATGATGCTTGACGCCTCAGCAGGAGGAAATATCAAATGGAAAACTCCAGAGGAAGCTACAGAAATCATTGACAATATGGCTACTAGTGATAATGAACTGAACGGTGAAAGAGGATATCCTAGTCAGAAAGAGTTGCTACAATCAAATGATGCTTTGCTTATTCAAAATAAAATTATTTCTCAACAGTTGGAAGAAGTAATTATGAAACTTTCTCAATTACCACAAGAAATACAAAAGGTTTCAATGGTTCAATGGCAACAGCAAAAATGGCAAATGCAATTCACTCCATCTGAGAAGACAACAAAACTTGACGAGACTTTCCAAAAGTTCTTGAAGACGAATGCATCTTATTGTAAGAATGTGGAAGTTGCATTTAAAAATATGAAGATCCATATTGAGCGAATAGTTGACAAGATGAAAAACGGGAATATTAGAAAGGAGTGTAAAACTGTTGTTACCAGAAGTGGTAAGGTGTTAGAGGAGAGAAAAAAAGAAAGAGAGGAGAAAGAAAATGAGAGTGATAAAGAAACATGTGAGTGGAAAGAAAGAGTTGAGAGAGAAAAAAAGAAAGAAGAAGATGATGAGAAGAAAGAAAAAAAAGAAAGAGATGAGAGAGAAAAAGAAAGAGAGTTTGTGATGACTTAAGGCAGGGACCCATTACTAGAAGTATGGCTAGAAGAATCCAAGAAGAGCTTGAAGATATGGATACAACAGGGCAAGTTCTCTTCCTTCATTTTAAGTGGAATTTGGGAGATACCAAGAGAAGGGGCAAATCTGTCCATATGAATGTCCAAGTTGCTAGCTGCACCACCACGCTTTGTTAAGCACACCACCATCCCTCAACACCACCAGATCACGTGTTGCTTTAGTTTTATCACATTTTTCATAAGTATTTCACATTTTACACATGGGTCATTACCTTTATTACTCGTTGCAGCTCCATGAATCACCTATAAATTCATGGTAGCCACCCTTGTAAAGATACTTTTGAGAATATTGAATTTTAAGCTGCTGATGCATTTTCCAGCACCTAAAACTCTGCCCAAAAGTCATCCCAATGAGCTTCCCTTCTCCATCTACATTCCTTCCAATGGAAGGCCATCTGAGCTAGCTCTCCACCTTCCAAACAGCTCTACAACCATCACTTACGCCACTGCCTTTTCACTCTGCATCTCCGCTACCATCTCAGGATTCCATGTTCCACTGCATTCAATCAATTACACTGGCTGGAGGAAACTCATCAAGTGGTATCAGAGCTAGGTTCTGCATCACGCTCCAGCTGAGTAAACTTTTCCTTCATTCTACACTGTCAATACATTTCCTTCGTGTTCTTCATTCTGTGTGCACTGTTTCATTACTTTCTCCAATTCCAGTAGTTTTCATTACATCATTCTTTGTTTCAGCTTTTACTTGATTTATTTCCATCATTTTAATCGGTTCAATCTTTGTCTTGAGTATTTTAATTTTGCAATCTTATTCAGTCATGTCCAGTCATGTGCATTTGCTGTAATTTTGTCAAAATTCTGAGTAAGTTTGGTGCCTGGGTGAATCTACATATCTGGAATGGTTTTCCAATAGATGCACATCACAAGAGCAATGATGGATGAGCTCAGTGCATCTTGAATTCCATCACAGTGCAGTTCCAGTTAATGCATATTCAAATCTGGTTTTTCATTTTTTTGAAACTGCACCATATGGAAACATCATTCCTGGCTGTGTTGATGTAATGCAATTATAATGAGTGCATACCATTTGAACAGTGAATTGTCTAAGACAATAAATCTGGTTGCATCATTCTGTATAATCCAGAAATCTATTGATACAGCAATTGGACCGATCTGCATTGTTTCTATTGAATGAGTTTTCTTTTGTTTCTGATTTTCATGATTTTGAATCTGTCCAGATTAGAACTCATATTTGGACATCTTTTTAGTCATTCCTAGAGTCTTGTTCAAGTTTCATTTGTTGTCCTAGAGTCATCATATTTGTTTACAGTTTTGTTTGAATCCTTTGCTGAAGTTTGGTTGGTGATTTGGCTTAATTTTGGTGCTAAATAGCAACTGAAGTAGTGAAAATCGGAATTCCAAGTTTTTAGCCTCTGCTGGCAGTTTGAGCAAGTCACATTTGGTTAAACAAAGTTTCTCAAATCATAAAATTAAGTGTGCAAACGTGTTTGTGTAAAATTGCCATTCAAACCACCAAATTTTCAACACTTTTTCTGATATAAGTTGTAGATTTTGAAAATTCAGAGTTTGGTATGATTAATGCATCAGATTTAGTGTTAGATTGGTAGCAAAAGTTTGGTTCAATTGAATTAAAAGAAGTGCACAATTCAAATCTTACCATAAACTGCACTGTAAAAAGTTGTGTGAACCAGTATCAAGCAAATTTAAAAAAATCTGATGCACATTTTTCAGCCTTCTGCTAGGCATTTTGTCAAACACTTTGCCTAGTTTAAATTTGGTTTCGAATTGATCATAGCTGCAACTTATCTTTGTTTCTTGCTTTTCAAATCCACTCTAGATCCTTTCCTAAGTTCATTTTGAGTGCCACCATTCATTGGAAACCGATTAATTGATTGATTTAAGTTGTTTGAAAATCCTGCACATAAGTTGTTTGATAAAACTACAGTTGTGCATTCTGGTTTAACAGTTTTCTGGCAGTAGTAGTGTTGATTTTCTGGCTTAATAATTGATTATTGGTGGTTTGTATGAGCTCTCTGTTGGGTGCAGAACTATCTCAAAACGTACCACAACACTGGTAGCATCTTAGGGAGTGGATTGGAGCAAGGAAAGATCAACATTGGGGCTGATTTTTGGTGCAGCAGAACCACGTTCTTCACTGGTCTGCATCAAATCTGGTTGCTGCAACAGCAGCATATTTCACTTGGCAGCTGTGAGATTAGTGTGAATCAACCAGATTCATTGCCTTTGAGAGAAACCAAAGCTGCCACAATTAAACTACCTTCTTGTTTTCCCAATTTTTGTTGTTTCCATTGTATTTTGAACTTTTTTTCCATTCTTGTAATTTGGTCATTTCAAGCAAGTGAAGTGGAAGAGCTCATAAGTGTTCTTCCTTCATTTGCTAACTTGACTTAAAGTCTCATCACTTTAAAATTGGTAGACGGTGAGTGTGTCTTAGATCCAAAAAGTCTAAGCCTCACCTAGGAGACCTCACCTTTAATTTCTTTTTAATTTGCAAGTTTCGCATAGGAAGTCTTAGAGTCCGGCCGTAGAGTCTAAGGTTTTCTTTCTTTGTGTTTGTTTGTGTCTCCATATATTTAGTGAATTTAGAAGTGATTTTGATTTAAAAACTTTTAGAAAGTAACTAAGGATATATTTGGCAAGGCAAGACTTGGTACTTAAGTGACCTACAAGGTCCACCTCTCTTACCTGGAATATTGTCCTCAAGTGAACTCTCTTAGTCTTTACTTCAAGAAAATTTTTAAGTTCATAAAATGTCTGGAAGACACTCCCCTAGAATTAATGAGGAGCGTAAAGATCAATTTTGTTTTCAAACTCTTGTCAATCAACTCAAAGAAATTGAAAGGAAAATAGGGCAAGAAAAGATTCAAAGAGAACTACATAGTGCCATGGTTGAAAATGAGTTAAAACTTTTGAGAGAGGAACAAGTCCAAAATAGGGAGAGAAATTATAGTGGAGAGTCCCAATATGAACAAGAGGCCTTAAGAGTAGGAGAATATTATCAGCAACCCTCAGCATCAAGAAGACACAGGCGGGAATTTGAAAATCCTCCTCCTCCTAAGGAAATTAATGTGGTATTGCCTCATTTTCATGGGAAAGATAATGTTGAGGCTTACCTAGATTGGGAAATGAAGGTAGAGCAAATTTTTGCTTGCCATCAAGTAGGAGAAGAAAGAAAATTCTCTCTTGCTACCCTAAGTTTTCAAGGATATGCAATGTACTGGTTGTCGCAACCGGAATCGCGACGGGACGACGATCCAAAAAAAAGAAATGTGTTTCGAAAAGAGATTTGGAGTCGCCACCATAGTTTATTCTGGAAAACTACGGAAAAACCGTAAAATGATAAGACACGGTCCGTGAAAACCAGATTCTAGGTTCGGGAGTCGGTTACGTGTAAGGAAGGTATTAGCACCCTACAACGCCTGCCTTAAGGCAGTACCTTTAACTAAATGCACGAATATGATGTGGTTTTCAAAATGTTTAACTATCCCCTAAAAAAAACTTCTAAATAAACAAAATATATTTTTTAGTTTTTTGAGCCCGACAAGGATTGACCTTGCTCCTACGTATTCTCATTCAAAATGAGAAATCAGGGTTACGTAGTTCTTTTTGAAATTGTTTGAGAATTTTGTTTGGAAATTGTTTGAAAATTCGTTTTGAAATGATTTTGGATTTTTGGGAAGTGAAAGACAAGAGGTTTTTAGCACAAGGACGATGCGTGCGATCACACATGTGCCTAAACCTTTAAAACATTTTTATTATCATTTTTTTTAGAAGAGAAGAAGAAAAGATTCAAACACAAGGACGATACGTGCGATCACACATGTGTCTAATCCTTTAAAATATTTTATTATTAATTTTTCATAAGAGAAGAAAAGGTTCTAACACAAAGACGATGCGTGTGATCACACATGTGTCTAAACCTTTAAAATATTCATTATTAATAATTTTTTTTTAAAAGGTTCTAACACAAGGACGATGCGTGCGATCACACATGTGTCTAAACCTTTAAAATATATTTTTATCATTTCTTATAAAATGCATTTAAAATGTAAACAAAAGAGAAAGAAAATAAAATAAAATAAAAATAAAAAAATAAAAATAAAAATAAAAATAAAAATAAAAATAAACATAAAAATAAAAACGAAAATAAAAAATAAAAAAATAAAAAAATAAAAAGGAAAAAAACAAAAATAAAATAAAAAAATAAAATAAAAGGATGAATAAATAAATAATAAAGTAGAAAGTAAAAGGATAAAATAAAATGAAATAAAAGTAAATAAAATAAAAAGAAAAGAGGTGTAGAGATGCTAAGTAAGGAACAGGGGTGCTTTAAAAAAAAATCGAACTGGGCCAAAGCCCAAGCGGAGAGGGGTGCGAAAATGAGAATAAGGGAGCGCAGGGGAGAAATTCATTTTTTTTTATTTTTTTTAGGAACAGAATGGGCCTGGCCCAGACCAAGGGAATGGATAGGGGTGTGCGGTGAGAAACGGGGGGTGCGCGAGGTAGAGAAATGCTTTTTTTTACTATATACATACGAATATTTTTAAGAGAAAGTTAGAAGGCCCAGGCCTTTTCGCCCCTCAGCTCAGGAAACCCTTAGGGGTTCTCCAATCCTTCACATTTACCATTTCATTCAAGTGAATCCCAGTTCTTCTTTCTCTCTGAACAAGAAAAACACAAAAGAGTTTACCCCCACCGTTCAACGACCAGGTCCTTGTCTCTGCCCACACGACCACCGCAAAGGGGGACGGCCTCTACCGGTCTCAGCGTCGACGGCGACCTCAGGCGCCACCGGAACCACTGCCGACCGCGGCGCCGCTGCCCTCTCTTCTTCGCGCTCGAGGCCGACACCCTCGCCTTCTGCCTACCGCGAAAAGCCCTCCGCCAAACCGGCCACCGCGCCTCTTCCGCGCCATTGCTTCGTCAACTCCAGCCACCGCACCACTGCTTCTCTTTCTCGTCTGCTCTCTTCGACACCGATAATCCAGGGAGGGATCCGCCTCCGCCACTCTCTACTGCCAGGGTCATCGCCGGTCGCGCAACCGCTCACTGCGAGTCGCGGCTGAAACGTCGCAAGCACTCCCAATCACCACCGTCCGTCACCGGAGCCACCGTCAGCCACGGCGCCGGGTTCCCTCATCTCCCTTTCCCTTTTCTCAACACGTGAGAGAGAGAAACTCTTGTCCTCCGCGCTGTTCCCATGCCGCCACCGACGAAGCCGAACGCCATTGGTGCATCCAACCGAAAAAGAAAAAAAAACTATTGCTTGGGGTTCAACTTTTGTTGGTGGCCCGAGATGAACAGAGGCAAGGGGACTTATTATCTGAGTTAATTTGTGGTTGCCGTAGTTGATTCGGTGTGGGTTTATCAGATAGGTTGTGTTACAGGGATGACAAAATTTTTGGTGCTTGGTATTGAAGTCAATGAACTCGAGGATGTTGAACTAAAGATGTAGTTTGAAATGTCAATTTGTCGCCCTTGTTTGAGTGTGTTAGATATAGGATCTGAGATTTGGTTTATCCATTTTGTTTGATAGAGGTAGGAGATGGTACGAGAACTACATTTGCTGCTGCTGTTTACTTTTCATTTACATGTTTCCTGTGTGTTAATGGGTGCTAAAGGGATATGCAGTGTTGATGTTAAGGAAGTGTATGCCAATCTTCTATCGTTAGTTAACTAGATGAAAGCACTGAAACTGCATTTTGGGTGCAGTTTTGGTTAACACCATGCAGAGGGCCCATACCGCAGAACAATAACCATTACCATGCAGAGGGCCCATACCGCAGAACAACAACCTGGATTTGACCATTGCTTTGTAGAGGGCCAATATCGCAGAAGAAACTTAAATTCGACCATTGCCAAGCAGAGGGTCGTTAGAAAAACTAAAATCTGGGCTTGACCATTGCCTTGCAGAGGGCCAATATCACAGAACAACAACCTTGATTCAGTACCTTTGAAGAGTTAGTAGAAACCGAGCAAAACATAAGGGTTTTCGAACAATTCCCTGCTTCCTTTGAGATGCATGATGTAATGTCATGAGGATGCATGAATGCACAAACATAGAGACATTTGTTCCGTTCTTTTCATTTGTTCTCGCTTTTTCTTTTCTTTCCCTCTTTCCATTTTTGAAAATTCCATGTTTGGAATCTGTTATCAACATCGTCGTCGAGCTTGATGTACATTCAGAACGCATTCTTTGAAAATAAGGTCCAGAGGCAATGAGTCTTTTAATGAAGAGGAAAATAGTGTAACCATGAGTTCAAATTCTCTTTACTGCTTTTTGGAACCCCAAACTAGCCTGAACCCGAGACAGTGCGGGACATGGATATGACAAGTAGATGGCTGAATGATTACCTGTGAGCAACATTAACATCTGAGTTCACCTCATTTAGGGAGGTGTTGTTAATATTTAAGCTTGCGAGGCTCACAAGATTGCACCAACTTTTGTTGCACATAGTAGGTATGATTTGAAAAAGTGGAAAGGTTTGGGTAGGGAGGATTGCCCCAATCCAACGATACCTTTCTTGATAAAATGGTTGATGGGGAGACTTTACAGCATGTTTTTTCATTCTTCATCTTTGATTTTTTCTTCTTTTTCTCCTTTCTCCCTTTTTTTTTTTTTTTTAGCGATTGTGTCACTCACCACATCATTTCCTTCCAGAGTTAAGTTCACAAGAAAGATCAGGACAAATATTCTTCAGTCAGTGTGGACTTTTATTGGCTTGTATCGTGGCTAAAGGGCAAAGGGTTATGAAAGAAATGGATAGTGAAGGCCCAAATAAACGTTTAAGGGTTCAATTATTTTAACAAGAATCATCCACAAGGTGTCAAGTTGACGAGCCTCCGGGAGTTTGAAACTTCGGGCATCCTTTTAGCATTATTTTTGCTTTTGTTTTTGTTTTTTTTTGTTTTTTTTTTTTACGGTTTTTTTTTTATCCTTACTTTCCTTTCCCATTTGGTAATTCGTGTCGTTGCCCCCTATTGTGGTCTTTTTCCCCTTTTTTTTTTTTAGGCTTCTTTTGTTTCAGAAAATTTTCTAATTAACTTTGGATACTCTTGATGTACCTTTCGGACTGACATCGATATGCCAACGATTCTTGTATAGGGTGATGAAGAAAAACAGTTATAACTTACGGCTCAAAGGAGGTGCAACTGGATAAATTTCTTTTATCATTTGGGGGAAGAAAAAAAATGGCCACACGTCATTCTGAAGCTTACTCGCCTTACTTCCCACGACTTTATCGCTGAAACAAAACACTGTAGCGGTTGACACACCGACTTCATTTCCTTCCGTTTTTTCCTTTCTTTTGTTTTGTTTTGCTTAGACTGCCCTTTCAGGTTTTCAATCTAACATACATTTTTTTTTTACGCTCCCCGATCAATGTATCATCAGACAGAGGCACTATGATGAAAACTGCCCCGCCATGACAATCCTTTTTCTTTGAGGGAAATGAAAGGGTTAGGGGTTGAAGCAATATGAATGCAGATGCTTCAATAGAAAAAAGAACACAAGTTAACCGATCAAGAAAAGACTCTGCACAAGTATTTTTCAAAACTTTGTTTGTTTTTGGCTTTTGAATGTACTACGCCCTTGACGACTTTATTGACAACGAATTCGACATGTGTCTTTCCTTTTCGCCTTTTTCTTCTTTTTTATTATTTACTTTTTCTTCACGACATCCTTCAGGGACGAGGTTGTGCTCGATGGATATACCCGCGATGCTTTAATTATTATCACTTTCCTTTTCCTTACTTTACTTTAAAACCCAGTGTGACATGAATCGTGTCGAAAGAAAAAGCGTAAAAGTTGAATAATGGATAAAACTGTATGGTATTTATTGAATGAAGTAACACAGTATACAACATAATTCAAAAACAGTGCTAATATCCCTTAGTGGCATCCCCTATCACGGAATCATCATGCGTAAAACTTTTTTACCGCATAGGAATTAACCGGTAAAGGTAACTCCTCTCCATCCATCCTTGTGAGAATTAGTGCCCCTCCAGAGAATGCCTTTTTTACTACAAATGGCCCTTCATAATTTGGGGTCCACTTGCCTCTGTGATCCTTTTGTATAGGCAAAATCTTCTTTAACACCAGTTCGCCTTCATGGAACTCCCTTGGGCGCACCTTTTTGTCGAAAGCCTTCTTCATTCTTCTTTGGTACAATTGTCCGTGGCACGCCGCTGTCAGTCTCTTTTCTTCGATGAGATTGAGCTGGTCAAACCGAGTTCGAACCCACTCAGCTTCCTCCAATTGGGTTTCCATTAAAACTCGTAGAGATGGGATTTCCACCTCAAATGGAAGTACCGCTTCCATCCCATACACAAGCGAGAAAGGTGTTGCCCCAGTTGACGTTCGTACTGATGTACGATATCCATGTAAAGCAAAAGGAAGCATTTCGTGCCAATCTTTATAGGTGACCACCATCTTTTGTACGATCTTCTTGATATTCTTATTAGCAGCCTCTACTGCCCCATTCATCTTTGGATGGTAAGGAGAAGAATTAAGATGATGAATTTTGAACTCCTCACATAACTCCGCCATCATCTGGTTGTTCAGGTTGGTGGCATTATCAGTGATAATCTTGTTAGGTAACCCGTATCTGCAGATCAACTCCTTTTTTATGAATTTGGTCACCACCTTTCTAGTCACGTTGGCATAAGAAGCAGCCTCAACCCACTTGGTGAAGTAATCGATCGCGACTAGTATGAAACAGTGTCCATTTGACGCTTTTGGCTCTATAGCTCCAATAACATCTATCCCCCACATCGAAAATGGCCACGGTGCAGACAACACGTTCAAGGTCGTGGGCGGCACATTGATATTGTCTGCATACATTTGATTTTTCTCGCACTTCCTCACGTGTGTACAACAATCATTTTCCATGGTCAACCAGAAGTAACCAGCTCTCAAGATCTTCCTGGCCATTGAGTGCCCATTCATGTGTGTGCCAAATGTACCTTCGTGCACTTCTTTCAATATCAATTCGGCTTCCTTTGCATCCACACATCTGAGGAGAACCATGTCATGATTTCTCTTGTATAAAATATCCCCATTTAAAATAAAGCTGCCAGCCAACCTCCTTAACGATCTTTTATCGTTTTCAGATGCCTTCTTAGGATATTCTCGGGTCTTAAGATAGTGCTTGATATCAAAATACCAAGGTTTACCATCCACCTCCTCCTCGATGAAGTGACAATATGCTGGCTCTGCATGGCTCTTCATTTCAATCATTGGTAATTCTGCATCTTGGTCAACTTCAAACATTGATGACAAAGTAGCCAATGCGTCTGCTAATTGATTATCTTCTCGCGGTATGTGGTTAAATGTGATGGCATCGAAATACTCCATTAATCCTCTGATGTAAGCTTGGTAAGGAATTAATTTTGCATCTCTAGTTTCCTACTCTCCCTTCAACTGATGGATGACTAAAGCTGAATCTCCATATACATCCAGAATTTTTACTTTGGACTCTATTGCCGCCCGAATACCCATAGCGCAGGCCTCGTATTCTGCAATGTTATTTGTGCAATTAAAACATAACCTTGCTGTCATAGGTATGTACTGATGCTCTGGAGAGATGAGAACCGCCCCTATGCCATGCCCCATCACATTCGAGGCTCCATCGAATAATAATGTCCACGTTTCTTCGTCTCGGTTTTTTTTGCCTTCTTCGAATAGAGCCATGATATCTTCATCGGGAAATTCGGGCTGCATTGGCTGATAATCGCTGATGGGTTGATGAGCCAGGTATTCTGCTAACGCACTCCCCTTGACGGATTTCTGAGTAACATACACGATGTCATATTCTGACAATAGCATTTGCCACCGAGCTATCCTTCCAGTAAGAGCAGGCTTTTCAAAAATGAACTTGATAGGGTCCACCTTGGATATCAACCAAGTTGAGTGACTCAGCATGTATTGCCTTAAGCGATGAGCAGCCCACACCAATGCACAACAAGTTCGTTCTAACGACGAATATCTTTGTTCGCAGTCTGTGAATTTCTTGCTCAAGTAGTATATAGCGTGCTCTCTCTTCCCAGCTTCGTCGTGCTGACCCAACACACAACCCATTGACTTATCCAACACAGTCAAATACAAAATGAGCGGTCTTCCTGGTTTAGGTGGACGTAATACGGGAGGGTCTTGCAGGTATCGTTTGACTTTTTCAAAAGCGGCTTGACAATCCTCATTCCAAACTACAGCCTGATTCTTTCGTAACAACTTGAACATTGGTTCACATGTAGCGGTTAATTGGGCGATGAATCTAGCAATGTAGTTCAGTCTACCCAGAAAACCTCGAACCTCCTTTTCCGTTCTAGGCGCAGGCATTTCTATTATTGCCCGTGCCTTGTCAGGATCCACTTCTATCCCCTTTTGGCTAACCACAAAACCCAACAATTTCCCAGATTTCACTCCAAACGTGCATTTGGCTGGGTTTAACCTGAGTTTATACTTTCTCAATCTCTCAAATAATTTCTTCAAGTTGAGAATGTGTTCTTCTTCCGATTCGGACTTTGCAATCATGTCATCCACATAAACTTCGATTTCCTTGTGCATCATGTCATGAAAAAGTGCAACCATCGCCCTCTGATATGTTGCCCCGGCATTCTTGAGCCCAAAGGACATCACCTTATAGCAAAAGGTTCCCCACAACATGATAAAAGTTGTCTTTTCCATATCTTCTGGCGCCATCTTGATCTGATTATATCCTGAGAAACCATCCATGAATGAAAATAGCAAAAACTTGGTTGTATTATCGACTAGAGTATCGATGTGCGGTAGTGGGAAATTGTCTTTTGGACTTGCACGATTCAAATCACGGTAGTCAACACACATCCGAACTTTACCATCTTTCTTGGGTACTGGTACGACATTCGCCACCCATTGCGGGTATTTCGCCACAGCCAAGAAACCTACGTCAAATTGTTTCTGCACCTCTTCCTTAATTTTCAAAGACATCTCCGGCTTCATTCTTCTTAGTTTCTGTTTGATCGGGAGGCATTCCGGCTTAAGAGGGAGTTTATGCTGCACGATATCGGTATCCAAACCGGGCATATCATTGTACGACCAAGCAAACAGGTCCTTAAATTCCTTCAATAGGACTCGCAACCTTTCTCTCACTTCCTTTTTCATGGTGGTGCCGATCTTTACTTCTTTTATCTCGTCCTCCTCACCCAAGTTGAGTATTTCGACATCTTCCTGATAGGGTTTTATTTCCTTAGACTCTTGCTCCACTAATCTCATTAGTTCCGGAGAGGGTTCCGAACCATCTTCATAATCATCTTCCGTATCATCGACAGGGTGCTCCAGATTAGGGATATCGACATTGTTATTTTCAAAACATTCATTGTCATATCTGCATTATTTAAGTTTTCGAAAAAAGAATAAATAAACAAAAAAACGATGGAGAGGGCTAAATGATGATAGAAACGAGAACAAACACGATTCAAATATCACACTGAAAGCAAAATAAAAGCGTCAACCCGTAAGTCATGAATCCTAAAGCTCCGGGTAAAGCAATAGGATCAATTAATATATTACATTTCATTCGAATTAAACATCACGGGTAAGTCCATAATCTTCCAATTGCTGAGCCGCGCATCGGGGAGCAAGCCCACACGAAGTTTGAGCTTTCAGATCCAGCTTCCTCTTCCACGACCGCTATATGGCTAGTGTTCACCCATCCAGCACTGCGAAAACTCTCCTTGATATCACAAATCTGAATCTTCCTCGTCCTTGGTTCTCGTCTCTCCATCCGAGCCAGACTGCGCTCCCTCTTTTCCTCAATCAGCCTCTTCTTATCCTCCTTGCTGGGCTTGTATCCCAGGCCGTACCTGTTTTTGTTCTCGACCACCTCCAATGGGAATGTCCGCCCCTGCCCGTACTTGCCTAAACCGTTCTCGTACTTATAGCCTTCTTTCAACATAACCTTGGCCGCCATGATAGAGGCGCATGACAGATATGGGTTTACTGGAAATGGTTCCACATAGGTGTTTCCCACGATCTCCAATGATTGGAAAGATATCTCGAGAGCTTCCTCGGCTGCTTCTATATAGCGGGCGGAGGATGGCCCACTCACCAGGAGATCCTCCTCTCCAGAAACTATCACCAGCTTATCTCCCATGACATATTTCAGTTTCTGGTGTAGTGTGGAAGGTACAACTCCCGCAGAATGGATCCATGGGCGACCCAATAGACAACTATAGGCTGGGAGGATATCCATGACCTGGAAGGTTATTTGAAAGACACATGGGCCAACCTGGACCAGCAACTCTATTTCGCCCATGACTTCCCTCTTGCTACCGTCAAACGCTCTCACAATCATAGAACTTGGCTTCATATGCATTCCGTCACAAGGTAGCCTCTCTAATGTCGTTTTGGGCATGACATTCAGGGAGGATCCGTTGTCCACCAACACGCGTGCTACGACGTGGTCCAAGCATTTCACGGAGACATGGAGAGCCTTGTTATGCCCTCCCCTCAGCAGGCATTTCCTCATCGGTGAAGGTGAGGTAATTATTAGTAGTGATGTTGCTAACAATGCCCTCGAATTTGTTCAGGGAAATACCTTGTTCTACATGGGCCTCGCTCAGTATCTTCATCAGCAGTTTTCTATGGGAGGTTGAGTGCATGAGCAATTCTAACAGAGAGATCCGGGCTGGCATACGATTCAATTGTTCCACCACTTTATATTCACTTTGTTGTATGAATTTCAAAAACTCACAAGCCTCTTCGTCGGATATTTCTTTCTGTCCTCCTTGTCGGGGGTCTCTTCTGCCTGCACCCGTTTCCCCTTTAAGAGCTCCTTAGCTTTCGCGGCCACCGGTGCTTCATTATTGCTAGTTCCTTCTCTCATCAGGTTTGGTGGCGTGAAGATTCGACCACTCCTTGTCATTCCGCCGATGCCTGATATATTTTCAATAGCTGGATCCTGGCCGAGGAATTGACTTTCAACACATTGTCCTTCATCGACCGCGTGTGTTCCATACCTCCAAGGAACAACTTTCTCGCTCTTGTAAGGAAAAGGAACTGGTGTATGGATGACGACGGACGATCTTCCTTAAATAACTGGTGCAGGGGTGGTCCGAGTGAAACGAATTACCAACGGCTCTGGCAGGGTTACATCAGACTCCACACCGGTTTGTGCAAACACCTCTTCATCCTTATCCTCGTAGCACACTTGCATCAAATTCCTATCAAGCAGATCTTGCAGAAACTCTTCGAATTCAACACATTCATCGATAAAGTGTTCAGCGCATGGATGGAGTCCACATGCTCTTCCCAAATCATAATCACCGTTTAAAAATCCCAACTTCAATAATTCCTTGAAAATAAACCTTCTGGAACTTCGGATTTTACTTGCATCCCTTATCAGTTCATGCTTCTTAACCTCAATGGCATTTGTGGAGGCACTCCCATGTCCGGATAACGGATTATCATCAATGCTAGGTTTATCTTCTTGAAATTTCAGCCACCCAACGTCGATTAGGGCCTGTACTTTATGTTTGAAGGCCATACATCTCTCAGTTGAGTGACCCACTCCTCCCCCATGATAACTACACTTGGCATCGGCATCATAACCCTTGGGGTACGGAGGTTGCATAGGCATCATCGGACATATAGCAACCAGACCCCTTTTGACGAGGTGGGGTAATAATTCAGTGTAAGTCGTAGGGATGGGGGTGAAGTGAACAAAGTTTCTTTCTTGGGTTTTTCTCGGGTAAGTGCCTTGACCCGCATTGGATTTGGATTCGCGCCTGTCCCAGTCCTCCAGGCGTTGTTTGTGATTGGTTGCGCTGATAAAATCCTTGTTGTTGTTGAGGTCTAATTGGATGAGCAAAAGCTGCATTGGCTGCATATGGAGGTTGGCCCAGGTGTGGTCTATAATTGTGAATAGGAGCTTGACCTCTCCATGCAGGCATTGCCGATGTCGCATGCACATCTCCTTCTTTCTTCTTTCCTGGATTGAAGCTGGGCTTTTTAGAGTTTGCTACCGCAGACGGGCCACCGGCAATCTTCCCATTCTTCAACCCAATCTCTATTCTTTCGCCTATTATGACGATATCGGCGAAATTGGAGGACACGTTCCCGACCATGTGTTCATAAAACGGTGGTTGGAGCGTGTTCACGAACATTGCCACCATTTCCTTGTCGTACAGAGGCGGCTCAACCTGCGCCGCTAGCTCTCTCCATCGTTGAGCATATTCCTTGAAAGTTTCATTATCTTTCTTTGCCATGTTTTGCAGTTGCAACCTGTCGGGTGCGACATGCATATTGTACTTATACTGCTTCACGAAGGCGTCAGCTAGGTCCACCCAACAACGTATGCGAGACGGCTCTAAGTGGGTATACCAGTTCAATGCTACCCCAGCCAAACTATCTTGGAAGAAATGGATAAGCAATTTGTCATCATAGGCATACGCGGCCATCTTTCTACAGTACATCGTCAAATGGCTTTTAGGGCATGTATTACCCTTGTACTTCTCAAACTCCGGCGCCTTAAACTTGTGTGGTATTTTTATCCCGGGGACCAAGCTTAATCTCGCGACGTCACCGAATCCATAGCTTTCGACTCCTTCTACGGCTCTCAGCCTTTCTTCCAGAATTTCCAGCTTATTCTTAGCTCCGATGAAACTATCGATCCCCCCAATCACCGTAGTGTGTGGCGCAGCCCCGGCTGAAGAGTCCTCCTTAGCGACTACGGTCACCCGCGTTCCTTCAACTGCGGTCGTCTCATTCATAGCTACACCTGTCATGGGTGCCGAAACGGAGACAGGACCCTGAGTACCGATGGGCGGCACATTGATGGTTGTGGGAAAAGAGAAAGACGTATGCTCCGCTTCCGAGTAATCTCCCATGGGGGGCGTATACCCTGGGGGCAAGCCATACATCGGGAACGGAATCGATGGGCTCAAGGCATTAAACATTGGGGGATAAGGGGGGGGGGGGGCGTTCCCCTCGATCCGCGCTGACGATGACTCTCCCGCAATCTTCAGCGATTCTAGAGCAGCAAGGATTTGGCCGATCTGGTCTTTCAGCTGGCCGATATCGGCCTTGATGGATTCCTGAGACTCCTCCCAGCTTTCCATGATTCTTGAATTGGCTCGAGTCCTGTAGGGATGTCGTGGAAAATTGGCCGTTGTTTTCCTCACTTGTACTGTTTTATTATTTTGATTAATTTTAAATTAGATGAGAACGAAATAAAGAAAACATGATGCATGTTGGTAATAGGTGGAAATCACTGGGTCGCGACAACATTACCGATGGAAATCAACACAAGTTGGTACCAAACAAACATTCCATATCTTTCATTAAAAGTACTCAGTTCAATACATCGCCTACAGAAACAAAATACAAGGATTTCAAAATACATCATTCTCGAGATCGAGCGATAAAGGATTTCATCTCACCCACCAACCATTTACAATGATTAATAAAATGTTTTATCTCTTCCGGCGGGCTATAAAAGTGAGTACTTGCTTCGGCGTCCAACACCATCTTGGGGATGTTTTCAATTGCTTCATTTGCCAAAGCTGCCAATTAGGAGAAACTTTCCTTCCAATGTCTCACAGCCACTTCTTGCTCCGCGATGTGATCTTCCATTCGCTTCATCAAGGCCTGATGTCTCTCTTCAAACTCCATCGACCTCCATCGCTCCTCTTGCGCCTCGATATAATCCTCCATTTGTTTTATCATGGCTCGATGCCCTTTTTCTGCTTCTGCTAGCTTCCAACGCTCTTGGTTCATATCCGCCTCAAACGACGTGGCCATTTCTTTCATCAGATGCCCCGTTTTTTCCACCTGAATCTGCGCTTCCCTTAGTCTTTTCAAGGCTTCCCGCTTATCTCTTTTGGCCTCTTCGTAGAGGTGTTTCCATTGTTTTCCCTCTTCCAACGCCACGTTCTTCTCCTTCACTCTTGATTGTCAAATTTATGAACACCAAATTATGATGTCACAAACTTGTTTCCAATCGGCAAGTATGACCGAATCGTTCAAGTAATAAACTTGGTAAGACCAAGTATCGTTCTTCCCAAAGGACTCACGGCCTAGTTTAGTTATGTGATTTCTTAATTAGCTAAGACTTACAGATAAAATATTTGTAGTTTAATATGCAAGACAGAAAATAAACATGTATGCATGAAGTTTTGATCAATGGCAAAAAGCAAAAGATAAACACTTTCAATGATATTAATGTATGAATATGTTGTTGGGGATCAATTTCATCTTATCCACTCTCATATATTTTAGGAATTCAACATTCAAATCATCATTGTTAATGTCACTCTCTAAAGTACCTTTCTAGAAGGCTTCTCTGATGGAATCATACTTGACTTAGTCTTCCTTTTGTATTTTTATCTTTTATAGTTTAGCTCTTAAGGAGCATGGGTTACTATAAATACCCAGCTCCTCTATTGTATTGGTACTTTTGAGATTAATGAGAATTGAGTTTTCTGAATTAGAAACTTTTCTCTCTTGAAAGTCATAGGCTAGAGAGTCCAAAGACTTCCTCTAGCCACCTTCCAAGCACCATTCCCATTTCCATTTTTCAATTACCACCGTACTTCTCTCTCACGTCACCTTTCCTCCACTCTAAACCATTAATCCACATCTGCAGCGCTTCAACGACACCTCACTACACCTTGCGCATCTTCGTTTCAAGAGAGCATTTCTCTCTCGGGTCCCTCGTCTCCCTCGTCTCCAGCCATGGTTCTTCACGGTGAGTCTTCTATCCTTGCAGATTCACTTTGTCATTCTCGTTTCTCTCTCGTCACAACCTCTTCCACCATTTTGTTCATATTTTGACCGTTTAAACACCTCTCTTCACATCGTTTTCCATTTTCCACCGATTGAACCCTCCTTTATTTCGATCTAAACCTTTTCCACCATTCAATCTCCATTTATCACCGTTTAATCGGTCCAAATCGAGTCTATTCCCACTTCTAGGGTTTCATTCGAGTCTCTCAGGTTTCCACAGATTAAATCCTAAATTCTAGGGTTCCATATGTTCAACCTCAGTTTTCCCTTCGCTCTCTAACTTCTATTCTATTCCGCTGCGTCTTCATCTCTCTGGAGGAAGCTTCGAGGAGTCCGCGTCGCGTCTTCGATCTCTCCTCGGGCGTTCGTCCATCAAGTGGTATTCAGAGCAAGGTCGAACACGCTTCGAAGATAAGTATCACTTTCCTTGCGTCTTTTCGCTTTGTCTTGATTCTGAGTATTTTGTGTTGATTTGTTGTAATCTGTGTTTGTCTTTGTGTTCTGGTTTAACGCTGTGCGTTTAACTTCTTTCATTTTAGCGTTTATGTTTCGTTCATTGTTTCTGTTCTGAGTTTCCTTCAATTTCTGAGTTAAGTTTGTTTCGCCTCCCTATTTTATTCATTGTTTGTGTTGTTTCGATTTTGTTCTCACTGTTTCGCGTCTATGTTGAATTTTCTTCTCCTTCCGCGTTGTTCAACACATGCGTTTAACTGTCTTGCGTTGTTTCGGTATGTCTTATGTTGATTCATCTTGTTTTTGTCTTGTTTTGAGTTCTATATTGTGATTCGGTGCATCTGTGTGTTTAATCTGTGCTTGAGTCATTATTTTTTAGTCTTATTATCATTTTATTTCGGTGCAAGTATTGGTTTGAGTCTTTTCATTTGAAAATCACATTTCTGTCATGTTCTAGTCTTGTGCATTGTTTTAATTGTCAGTTTAATTCGAGTTTAACTAGCTGATGCTTGTGTTTTGTGATTCATTTGTGTTGCTTGCACTGAGTAAGTTCTGTTCACCGTATATAAGCTATGACATTTAGATAAATGAGCTTGGTGGCAGATTTCAGTGGTAGAGATAATGAATCTCATGTTCTTGAATCTGTTTAATGATAGCTTTGCTTGGTTTCTGCCTAATCAATAACAAGTGCATACCAAGTGAGCAATGAAAGGCTCAGCCTAGCTCGGTTGCACATTGATTAATCAACAGATTTGTGATTTGGCCAGCTACACCGAACTGGTTTTTCTTTGATGTCTGTGTTAATGTTTTGAGTGTGTGTTTGTTCTGCTTGGTATAAGTTCATTGCTAAGCTTCTAGTTCAATCATATTCAAGAGTCATTTGTGTTTGCTGTTTTGTTATTCAAGTTCAATTTCTACAGTTTTGGTTAAAAGTGAAATTTGATGCTAGAGTCAAAAGTTATCAATGAAACCAATTATGTCTTTTCTTTTTATTAAGTTGAACCATTAATCTGATACAAGTAAAGTGCTGATTTGTAAGCTGCATTGATCTTAGTCTATTGTGGATTGTAGCAAGAGTTGTAAGTCAATAACATTTGAAGCAATTAAGGATTAATCCTACTGTTAAAAAAAAAAAGAGTTGAAGGACTTAGTGCAATTCACAATAGCTGCCTCTAATTCAGAACATCAAATATGAGAAATAAAACAAGTTTCTCTGAGGCACAATGTCAAACAGTTTGGTATGCCAATTTATAAATCAAATCTGTTCAGTATTGGTTCAACTTAAGTCCCTTTTCTTGCTTTACTAATCTGTTCTAGTTCTATTCCTTAGGTTCTATTTGAGTGCTCACATTATTCAAAGCTTTGTTTCTTGCTTGTCTTGGTTGATAACTCTGGTTTTGTCTATCACATGTGCAATCTATTCTGCTGATCTTAATTTGAAGCTTTTACTTGCTTTATTCATCTGATCTAGAGTTGTCTTAAGCAATAGATCTGCTGTGCTGTCATTGTTTTGTGGCTGTCTTACTATGTTCTGCATATCACTTTGCATTGTCTAGCCTCTGCCTGTTTGAGAAGTTGTTACACTCTGGTTTCTGGAAATTGAAAGAAGGTTTGTGTGCTTGGTAGCATCTTAGGTGGTGGTAGTCTAAAAGACTTTCCAGCTTGTACTGCCAAGGGAGAATCTCCCTTCCAAACCTTTCCATTTTGAGTGCTTTAAGTTTTCAAAGTGAAGCCTGAGTGTAGAAAAGAAATTGGATCAAGTAGATTGGAGCAGTTGTGATTTGCTTAAACTGACATTGCATTCATTTTGGATTATAAACTGCTTGCTGAAATCATTGAGATATTAAATGTTCTGAATGTGATTACTGATTTCATGGTTTGATTACAATTGTTGAAATCTGTTGAGTCCTGATTAGCACCATCATTCTTTCTTTGTTGAAATCATTTTTCCAAATGCATATAGAAAATAGTTTCCTGGTACTAATCACATGCAGATTTCAGTTTTGTTCAGATTGATTGATTGCATACCCTTGCATGCCACCTAGTTAGTTGTTCATGGACTGATTTATGCATGAATTGATTTGCTTGGAGTAATTAGGCTTGTGCATGAACTTGTTTTAACTGCCAAAGCATCATTCCATTTTAAGAAGTGACTAAAGCACTTAATTTCCAATTCTGACGTTGTGGTTGAATTAAGCACATAATTCTTTTTACCCATTGGATTGATCAGAATTTAAATTAGAATTGAATGGTTGTTTAAATCAGTTTAGTCAGCTTTGAATTAGAATTGAATTACATCTGGTTTAATATCCATGTCCTTGTGTATTTTGCTGGAGTTGGTGTAATTTCTGTGAGCAGATCTGAACCGAATCAGTGCAGGGAGAAAGTGAAGAATGAATCTGCTGATTAGTTGAGCACAAGGAAGAACCTACAACAAA
This sequence comes from Vigna umbellata, assembly GCF_029865625.1. Taxonomy (NCBI): domain Eukaryota; kingdom Viridiplantae; phylum Streptophyta; class Magnoliopsida; order Fabales; family Fabaceae; genus Vigna; species Vigna umbellata. The sequence continues at coordinate 31,600,303 of NC_142170.1, read as the reverse complement.
GTCCACTAAAACCAACAACTAGAAATAGCATCAATCAGGGAAGTTGCTTAGCTATATTGCTTCTATTTGTTTAACTGTTTGTGTTATAGCTTGCAATTTGTTGGATGTTGTGATTTGCTGAATTGGAATCTGGTTTAATTTTGATGTGTGCAGAGCTGATACTTGAGAGTTTAGCTTGAGCAGAAATTTACTGAGAAAATAGCAACCTAAGAACTTAATGTGGAAGCTTTGAACTAAAGGGAATTATTTAGTTTAATTGCTTCTGACTGTTTAAACTGTTTTGGAATTAAATTGTTCATTGTTGGATTGCATGATCTGCTGAATTGGTATGAATTATCTGTGCAGAGTTGCTTTCATTGGAATTCAATTTATGTACAAGTTTAATTGAGCAGCTGCAAAATTTTAATTGAAAGTTTAGAAAGCTTGTGCAGCCAAGAGAAAGGGAAGTTATTACTACCCTATATACTCTTTTGCAATCTGTTTTAACCCATTGAATACTCATATCAGTCTTGTGCATGTGTGATTACAGGAGTAGACAAGCTAGTTTCTTGATTTAGGCCGAGAATTGAAAGGAATATTTGGCCTCTGGAAGATTTCGTGCAAGATGAAGAAGTGGCAATAGGAACCTTTCTCTGCATCAAGTGTACAAGCCCAAGAAAGGGAAGGCTCATTTAAGTGTAACTCCCCTCTTCCAATATGTTCGTTAACTGTCTCTGATCCAGCTTTGTACATTTGTGATTGTAGAGTTGAACCCAAGAGCTAGGAGACTCCAACGTTGTCAAGAACCAACAAAATTGAGCAAAAGTGTAGCTGGAGCAGGCTAGCAGCTGTCTTCTGAACTGAAGGGAAGATTTTAAATTGTTGTGTATCTCTTCTTGTAATTTGTTTGCATCAGGTTCCCTAATCCACATGTTGTTATATACTGTTTTGCAGGAGTGGTGAATCAGATCCAAAGAGAGTAGAATCCAGAAGCTAGAAAAGGGAGCCAAAGCTGCCCAAAACAGCAACATCAATGTACGTGTTTGTAGCACAAGGATTTGGCATCAAAAGTGACTGTAGCTAAACCAGGACCAGACCTTGGCAACATGCATGTTTTGTAATGTTTTGTTCCATTTGATGTGTAATAGGCTGATAGGCTATAGCTTTCTTTTAGTTTCAATTTTGTTTCTAATTGGCTTGTGTTAGCCACTGTTGGCTTTAGCTTTTGTTTTGTAAAAGGGCCTTTTATAAAGTCCAAGTGTTTAGGAAGAGTCCTTGGTGCTCTTTCAAACTCTTGGCAACTTTATTTGCTTTTATTTTTAGCATACCTAGACAGGTGAATGTGTCTTGTTAGCCAAAGCTACAAGCTTCACCATAGGAGTATATATTGATTTGATTTGTGTATCTCGTAGGGTGATGGACAAATTTGTAAACACCAAAATATGATGTCACAAACTTGTTTCACAATCGGCAAGTATGACCGAATCGTTCAAGTAATAAAACTTGGTAAGACCAAGTATCGTTCTTCCCAAAGGACTCACGGCCTAGTTTAGTTATATGATTTCTTGATTAGCTAAGACTTAAGAAAACAATAATTGAAATTTTAATATGCAAAACGAAAATAAACATGTATGCATGAATTGATCAATGGCAAAGACATAAGATAAACACTTTCAATGGATTAAATGAATGAATATGTTGTTGGGGGTCAATTTCATCTCATCCACTCTCATATATTTTAGGAATTCCTCTTTCAAATCATCATTGTTAATGCCACTCTCTAATGTACCATTCTAGATGGCTTCTCCCTAATCAAATAGTTCATACAATTCCTAGCATTCCTAATGATTAGTTCATGAGTGCAGGAGCTTAAAGCAACCAATATAATGTTGTCAGTAAAATATTGGGAGAAATTCCCCGGATCTAGATTTCCCCGTACGTGTCCGTATCAACAAAACCAATAATCATGCATTAGAATGAGTTAAACAATGCAAGCATTAGCAAAGAGGAAAAACCCTAACTAATGATGAAAAGAAAGCATATGTCTTAATTCAAAGATGTATTCAACAAATCCATATATGAGAGCTTCAAGAGATTACATTGATTCCCCAACAAACATACAAGGTTTAGTTCACCATATTCATGGTGAACCTAGATGAATAACAATGAAAGTATGAAAGAATAAACCCAATAAAGGTGAAGAGGTAGCCTGAGCATCCAAGATCCTCCTTCAAAGGGGTGAAAGAGAGAGTGTTTGCCTCGTTTCTGCCAAAGATGTCTAACTAAAGGACGTGCAAGCCCTTATATACTAATCTAGAGTTACAAAAGATTACAAAAGCCCAAGCCCGAAAAGTGCCGCTCAGCGCCATTTACCGCTCAGCGGTGGTTACGCGTCTTCTTTCTTCCCCTCAGCGGCCATTTGCCCCTCAGCGGTTCCAACGCCACCTCTTGAGTGCCGCTCAGCGGTAGTTTGCCGCTGAGCGGTGCCTTCGACTTCTCCTTTTTGCACTCTTTCTTGTCTTTTCTAATGTCCTCTCTCTTATTCTTCACTTCTTTCACCAAATTCACCTCAAAACCTGCACAAAAACACTCAAATCAAGCATAAACCTGTCCAGCTCTCTTATTTCTGAAAATATAAACAAAAGGCATGATTTCAAGCTAGTTTCTAAGTCTAAAGGTTGCTTTTAGTATCAACTTTAAGCATGAAAATAACAGTTTTTCAACTGTTATCACAACCCCAAACTTAGAACTTTGCTTGTCCTCAAGCAAACAAAATGTAACTCCATCTCCAACCAATTCATATGATGGTTCACTCATTCAAAATCCTCTTTT